>NC_064641.1:292129039-292432069 GCF_023864345.2 Schistocerca serialis cubense
ATTACAACCGTTCACTCCATATGATTTATATCCCATGCTCTACGCATCTTCTTGAATGACTTCTAACAAGTCGATTACGGACAAAAATTGTTCGATATCATCAGCGTCTACGTTTATTAACTTCTCTCTTAGATGAATGGGGAGTTTACCCTTTAGTATTCGGATAACTTCCCTCTCACTTAAGGGATTGTCTAAATATCGAATTTTATCGATATACTTCTCAAAGTATTTATGGAGATTTCCTTTCTTTACGTTATAATATTCGGGACTACATATTTGATTACGCAGTCTATTTTGACGGCTCTGTGACCAATACTTAGACACTAATAACCTTTCAAACTCTTTACATGAATGACAGGCTTCAGCTACTTCCGATGCCCAAAGTGATACCTCACCACTGGTTTTGGAAATAATAAATTTTATATTATCACGTTCTTCCCACGATCTGGAAATTGCGTTATGAAAGCTTTTTATAAATACCATAGGATGAACTGAATTCTTATCGTTAGTAAATGTTTGAATTGTCTCGCTTTAAAGATATTGTGTTCTACTTTCGTAGATGTAACATATCCCCTGCAATCAAACTCACGATCATCTCTATATGACTCATCAATATTATTAGAACTATGATTATAACACTCGTCTGTATTTCCCTTTTCTACAGGAGAATCTTTAATAGAGCTGTGTTCAGTATACCTATTATACGTTCTAGGTTGTTCTGACCCATCCTCTATAAGTGAAATTCGTCTATCAACCTGTTCCTGCCATCGAGGTAATTCAGTGATTACTTTATCTTTAATAGCTGTAAATTCAGCCTTCAGTTGTTCTATGTCGTCACCACTGTCGCCTTGCGCTGAGTTTTGTTTTGCCTGTTGACACGCAGACTCGATAACTTCGTGCATTTGCACTTTAACTTCCCCAGCTGTATTACCTAACCAAGCAGAAAATTCATTTTCAATTTTACTTGGTTGCTTACTAAGGTATTCGTCAATACACTCTTGTCCCTTTATCTGTAGATTTCCTACTCGCTCGGCTACTTGATTGACCTGTTCGACTACTTTCGACTGATCAACACGCATTTCGTTGACCTCACTCTCTGAAGTGGTTACAGGATCCTGTAAAATATCGCTTCTCACCTCAGATGCTTTTAGTGCTACAGTTAACTGTTCTAATTTTGAAACTAAAAATTCATCTCTTTGCTTAATTCTACCCTCTAAGTCATGAATAGCTTTTGTAAGGATATTTTTATTAGTTTCAAGAATATCGTCCTTGAATTTCTGTTCTCTGAGCTCACGCTGTTTATTAGCTTCCTGTTCTCTAAGATCCCGTTGTCTGTTAGCTTCCAGTTCTCTAAGATCCCGTTGTCTGTTAGCTTCAAGGATATCTTCTTTGAATTTCTGATCTTAATTTTTCGACTGTACCAGAAAGTCAAATAACATCTCTAGGCTTATGTTACCGCGTGACCTATTAAATTTTCCACTCGGTTCAATAGATTCCTCCGTTCTTCCTACGATCTCTACCACATCACTGCCTGATGTTTCGTGCTTATCTACTGGGTCAGGTTCGGTCATCATTGTCCCATGTACTTCTAACAAATAATCAACTGCATTATTATCTAAATTCTCAACATGATTATCATTATCAGTACTTATTCCTTCCATGATTTCAGTATCAATATTTGCTCCTGTTCTAGACCTTAACATATAAACTTTCTTAGTGATAATAATCACACTTGGAATCTCCTAACCAAATCTATAAACATATCGTCTATAACACCAGAAAAATAATACACTGCAATATAAATTACAAAGTTCTGACCTTGCCTCATTTATCCACTACTGATATTAATTATTTTAAAACATAATTTACTTCAACCAGTGATTTCAGGCAAATCCGGATTTCACACTATGTCAATAATGTCTCTTACCTCCTCTGTACGCTCTCTTGCGTATCATGGGTTCGTACCTCTGTCGATCTGTCTCTCGTAGTTGTATGTCCGAAGTTGTGCTTTCCGACAATAATCGTCGTGGTCAATTAATACTAATAATCGCACTTCACACTGCAATAGTCAATTTTATCTAATTTTATTTACTTTTTCGGGCCCCATGTTGGATACGCGCCATCTATAGCCGCCCACGTCGTGTTGTGCCGACTCCACTGTAGCTTGAATGGATTTTTACGTTTGTTTTATATGCCCGGCTTCTAATTTCACCACACAAGTCTCCAGGGTTGAGCAGTTATAGCCCGATGACTACACGCAATACGGTTTGTTAAAGCGGAGTTCGCCCTTATTAATTATGTTTTTAGATTTAATTTTATTACTAGTACAGAGACTCAACCTTCCTTTCTTTAACAACGCGTCGTCAACATAAGTATGAAATGCTAATGTCTTTGAAATACATAACGCCCGCATCTCGTGGTCGTGCGGTAGCGTACTCGCTTCGCAGGCCCGGGTTCCCGGGTTCGATTCCCGGCGGGGTCAGGGATTTTCTCTGCCTCGTGATGGCTGGGTGTTGTGTGCTGTCCTTAGGTTAGTTAGGTTTAAGTACTTTTAAGTTCTAGGGGACTGATGACCATAGATGTTAAGTCCCATAGTGCTCAGAGCCATTTGAACCATTTTTGAATACATAACGTCGACTATTGAGTTAAAGTTCGTACCTATTTTGCCATTTTAGAGAAGAGAAACTTTAAGCGCTTCTGCATCTATAGTGTCAGTATCAAATGTTCACTAATTTCAGTTTACTTCCTATCTCAGTTCAGTATTTAACACAAATTATATATCAATCACATTTCAGAGATATTACGTCGGTTCCACAATAACACGTAATTGTCATTTAACATCACTTTTATTAATAACCCTTTTTCTTATGACGTAAATGTTAATGAATGATCACTATCTAGGAAGAAAGAGGGATTGATCCTAATCATGAGATAATAGCTTTTAGCGAGCCCGCAATCGTTAATTAAATAAAAAGTCATGTATAAGAATGATATGCGAACAACTTTCGTTACGTCAGTTTTTACGTATCTGTCAAAACTAATCCTGTCGCCCACAATTCAAATTAACACTGACGTTAACCCCTTTTGCCGGAACATCGAATTGTAACTATTATGTGAAAGTTTATTCTATTCCCCGAATTAATTCCTTTCAGATACGCGCACGACCGAACAGCAGACCGGAACACAAACGACTTGTTTTGACAACCGAACAACGCAATTGCGTTACATTACGATAACGTCCGCCCAATGAACATCTCTTTGACTTTATCTTCTCTACTCTGCTTAATTAAATTATTCCTTATTATAATCTATTCAGCTATTTAACGAAAACATCTAACAAAAAATAAAATAAATTTATCCCAATGTAAAAGATCCGTTATACGTTGTCAAGAGGTAAAAATAAAAGTGGAAGACCAAGAACGAAGTGGTCGAATTAAAAAGGGTGTAAGACAGGAATGTATCCTATCGCCCCTGCTACTCAATCTATACGACGAAGAAGCAAATACGAAAGTGAAAGAAAGCTTCAAGAGTGGGATTAAAATTGAAGGTCAGAGAATATCAAGGTTGAAATTCACTGATGACATTGCTATCCTCAGTGAAAATGAAGAATTACAGGAGCTGTTAAATGGAAAGAACAGTCTAATTACTACAGAATATGACGTGAGAGTAACTCGAAGAGAGACGAAAGTAATGAGAAGTTGCAGAAATGAGTACATCTGTATGCTTAACATCCTATCTGACGATAACTAAGTCGATGAAGTTAAGGAACTCTGCTAACTAGGCAGCAAATTAATCCATGACGAACCTAGCAAAAAGGACAGAAAATAATTAGTTTTGCATGGGAAAACATGCATTCCTGGCCAAAAGAAGTCTGCTAGTTCCAAATGTGGGCAGTAAGCTGAAGAAGAAATTTTTTAGATTGTACGTTTGTACGACAGTGAAACATAAATTGTGAGAAAATCAGGACAGAAGAGAATCGTCTGAGACGTGGTGCTATGGAGGAATGCTGAAAATCTGTGGATTGATAAAGTATGGAATGATGCCAAACTGATACACATTGCAACCTAGAAAAATTTGTGTGTTTCTGAAGTTTTAAAGCTCCCTAGTAGCCTGAATCCAATTTTGGAATCATTATAGCGCTCTGTGCTGTAGGCTGAAACCCGTTCCATTAAACAGATTAATTCACAAATGGCATTCGCCGCTCAAGCGCTGTCTTCATTGTGGTTAACGAAATACATATAACTTTTACAGCACAGCTTGCCGTTGCCATCCTGAAATTCATATAGTTATTAAACCCGAGGTAGGTATTATTTCTCATGGTAACCCTTTTTCATTAATTGTAATAACTGACTTATTATCAGCGTCATCTAAATGAAAGACCTGGAAGCATATTGAAATTTTCTTAAAGAAACTGATTATTTCAAGGTTGAATTTATTCGTAGTTGTTTATGCTCAGCCTCGGTCAGTATCCATTTCTTTTTTAATTTTATTTTTCACCATCTTTATATTGTGTCTTAACTTTGTTTCAAAAAAATAACTTGTTGGAGCTCTGTTTATATTTGAAACGTAATTTCATTTTTTTCTGCTTTAATGGTTTGATTGTAATTGCCCTACTACCCACGCCTATTGGTTCTGTTGGGTGATCCTGTTATGGCGACTGGGCCTGCCGGGTTGTGACTGTCACCGAAAGTGTCTATCTAAAGAGTATTAGCCAAAATTTGTTCTAGTATTTTTTGAAAAAGCCTTACAATAAAAATTTTAAAAGTTTCATTGTAAGCGATGGTTAAACTAATCCTTTCAAATGCTAAATGTTTACGGAACTATGTTGTTTAAAACATTGTTCCCAATTGTTATTTGCCGGACTGACCGAGCGGTTCTAGGCGCTACAGTCTGGACCGCGCGACCGCTACGTTCGCAGGTTCGAATCCTGCCTCGGGCATGGATGTGTGTGATATCCTTAGGTTAGTTAGGCTTAAGTAGTTCTAAGTTCTAGGGGACTGATGACCTCAGAAGTTAAGTCCCATAGTGCTCAGAGCCATTTTTAACCCAATTATTATTTACATACACTTGTGGCCTGGTCCTCCAACCCAACAGCTAATTATGTTGACGCCAAAGTAGAAAACCACATTTCACAATGCTTTCTTACCATAAAGTTTCGCGTGTTTCTAAATTTAATGAAATAGCGGCACACTGCTTGACATCCCTACTAAACTTCAGATCTTGCCAACACATAACGATGACTGTATGGTGAGCTGCTGTATATTAATTGACGTGAGACTGTAATTCATAATTATTAATCCTTGCAAACTACAACGTTATCTACTCAGTAAATTCTAGATACTGTAACCGAAAATTTTAATGTTATAGCTATTAAATCCCACGTTGTACTAAACTGTTACAGGAGATTTAGACATTCCTTATGGCCCTTTATTTCAGAGCACGTTATCCAAAACTCCTTGTGTAATTTCATAAATTAGCATAGTATCCTGATGATGGATTTGGTACTAGAATCAGAAGAGTTAGATCTGACTATAAAAGTACAACTACAGTCGACGTTTAGAAGAAACGGCTTAGATCTCGCGTTGTTTAAGGGAAAAATCTCGAAATTTTAGGAGCTACATGTGGACTTTCAACACTGGATAAATAACGACCAAAAGTACATCCGGAAGAGTGGTGGATTTAAGAATTTGCTGATAAGGGTTCGCTTTCTGTAAACTAAACAACGAATTATCAGTAGATCTCAATGCTGTTAGTAACTACAGGTACATGTTACTGGAAAAAACATTTGCATCCTCCCAATAAACGAGAGTTTGGCTGAAGAGCTGTTACATGTAAGTTGTGAATAATTTAGGATTTGCTTAGCAACTAGACAACTCATACCATAGTCTAACATCTTCAAAACCGCTCTTCTCTGCACCATGGTCCCCAAAATAGCGAGCAACTTTTACAAAGAAGGTTTATCTGAGTTTCCTGAAAAGAAAGATATTGATATGTCCCTTGACCTATTCCACAGAAGAAAACCAGAAGTCTACTGCATATATGGAGTACAGACAGATGAGATGTTAACGTGTTATTGATCATCTGGTCATTAGGGACAGCAAAAACTGAGATTTTTGAAGGGAGGGAGGATGAAATTAGCTCGCCATTTTACAAAGGAACCATCAATTATTTGCATAGAGCGATGTAGAGACACCGCAGGTAATTTAAATATTAGTGGCTAGACAGGGTTTAAACCACTGTCCGGCTGAATGCAAGTCCAATGTGCTAACTACTGATCCCAATTGCTGGGATGCTTACATAGCCCTAGTCCAAAGACTTTCCCACTTCAGGTGTGTTGATATTAGACACTAGAGCTGGATGATCCACTCCTGAACTGATTCACAGTGCTAGATGCTTTCACAGTGTGAGTGATCGGAGTCTTAGAAAAAACGAGTGGGAGCTCTTCAGATGTTGAAAGCTTCTCAATTGATGTCAAATTGTGGAATGAAGGTTCTAGGGCAGGCTGCTGCAATAGTATTCCATCCAGCATGCTGAATTATTCACTAGAAAACAGACCATGCTGCAAAAAGTATGCTATGTGCAATGTCTTATTTATGCACTTCTATGTCTTATATTTATATGCCTTAGTCTTACGAATAGTTTTTGTTATCCATGAAAAGAGCAGAAACAAAAAAAAGGTAATTCACTCAGAATACTGCATTACAACAGGAAACATTTTCACACCATTTATTTCTGTTTTGGATTTAGAAAGACAGCTTGCAAGGAGCTGCATTGTTGGTGCATACGATGCTTCACCATGAGAGAAGCTGCTCTGAGAAGTGGAACTGCTTACCTCCCCTACAGCTCCCGACTCAATACAGAGCTGATTACAGGTAACTCACAAGTCACTGCACTTTTGGGTCACGCGCTGATCTCGAATCTTAGCATTTGCTTACTCCTTCTGACTCCACACAGAGTAGATCACAAGGCCACCCTGTGCTTTCTGTTTCTGGCCCACTCACTAGTTGAACCTACAGTTTGACTTGATTCTTAGACTCACCACCCTCCATTCAAGTGCAGCCTGCGACAGATATTGTTCATTCCAACAATAACAGTACCTACATTAAGAAATGATTGGTAAATTGAGATTATCGCTCTCCATCAGCTGTGGAATATTTCAAGACAAATGAAAATCTGCGCCAGACTGGGAGACAAATCTGAATTTCCTGCTTGTCAGGAGCAGTTGCTGTACCCATTTTGAAATTCATGCAATTCTGAGGAACGCTGCTTAAGTCTATATAGACTATATAGTAAAACACAGAGTTTGGGCTTCTGTACACTACGTGTATTACTTTATTAAATAGGGAAAGTATAGCCTATGGAATACATTGACCGTACATGTTTTACAATTTGAAAATTGTATCTTCGTAGTATATGGTATTCTTCATAATTGCTGGATATATCAGCCACGTACCCTTCACACAGAAGGGTTGCAAGTGATAAGTGTCATGATTGTACGAAACTCTATAAGAAACGTACAATGCCAATACAACGAGCAATCGCTTCCTGTTCTTCTGACTTCTCAGCAAAACTGAATGAAGACACTTCCAAACTTCAAGTATACAACGGTACCTCTGGACTGGTGTAGCTGAAGTCCATCAAAATCATAGTCAACAGTTTATTCTTCTGCAGAAAATTATCCCTACCAATGACTACTTCAACTTCAGATGAAGGTCTCTCTCCAGGAAATCAAAGCGAATCTAAATCAACTTCCTGCCCATCATTCTCATTTGGTTCTCAATCAGTTCCTGATTTAGTTTCTTTTGTGACTCCCACACTCCTAGCCGGTTTTCGTTTGCGGTCTCGTCTAGTAAACCTGTCAATGCTATCAAACCAATCTCATCAAATAGAACCATCAATTTCTTTTCCTATGGGCGAACAGTTCCCATAATTTTCTGTAAATGGTGTCTTACTCGCTTTTAGCTGTTACTGTTTTCATTTCATTATTGCAGTTTCTGCATTTGTGCCATTTTCAAGCATCTACAGAGCATGATACAATCCAATGATAAAACATAATAGGAGAGCAACAGTAAGTACAGCTTTTATAGATTGTTAACATTCATATACATACAAGATTCGAAGTTATACCTCAGAAACAGGTTAAAAGTAATGGGGCTCTGTTACATTTGATTGTAATATAGTCATTGATTTTAAGTAATGCCCTTATGTAGGTGGTGAAATCGTCGATTTTGGACTGTATCCATCTGAAGACTGAGACACTGGATAAAATGGTTCAAATTTGGTAAAAGCTGTTATGATAAAATATAATTTAATGTTTGAAATCACTATCATACTAACGGACAATACTTCAGTCGTGAAGTGAACTGCTGTGTTTTTTAGCCTTCCGTGTATCCCACAATTTGTACATTCCTAACACTGAAGTGCGAAACACACACTACAAAATTCAACACAGAAATAATATTTTTGAATAAGAATCCTTCTGTCGTAAGAAAACTTTCCGAAATACAAGAAAATCAAATAGAATAACCAGTCTCCAACCATTTACCAACATAACTCAGGTGGAGGTAGGGGCGTGGGGGTGGAGCTGTTTCATTTGGAAGGTGTCGCTTGGTACCATCAGTCGCCTCCAAGGAAGCCACAACTTGAGGATCTGCAACGTCAGTCAGATTAGACACCTACAAGTATTTTTACGTTAATTCGAAATGACAGCTGCGGATAATTTCAAAAAGTAGAAACTTAATTTCAAGTATATTTTAGGTCTTACTTTACATTTGTTTTCAGTGAAGTTATTAAAATTGGCAATGATGAGTTATTTTTCTACTTTGCCAAACTGTTACACAAATACACTCCTGGAAATTGAAATAAGAACACCGTGAATTCATTGTCCCAGGAAGGGGAAACTTTATTGACACATTCCTGGGGTCAGATACATCACATGATCACACTGACAGAACCACAGGCACATAGACACAGGCAACAGAGCATGCACAATGTCGGCACTAGTACAGTGTATATCCACCTTTCGCAGCAATGCAGGCTGCTATTCTCCCATGGAGACGATCGTAGAGATGCTGGATGTAGTCCTGTGGAACGGCTTGCCATGCCATTTCCACCTGGCGCCTCAGTTGGACCAGCGTTCGTGCTGGACGTGCAGACCGCGTGAGACGACGCTTCATCCAGTCCCAAACATGCTCAATGGGCGACAGATCCGGAGATCTTGCTGGCCAGGGTAGTTGACTTACACCTTCTAGAGCACGTTGGGTGGCACGGGATACATGCGGACGTGCATTGTCCTGTTGGAACAGCAAGTTCCCTTGCCGGTCTAGGAATGGTAGAACGATGGGTTCGATGACGGTTTGGATGTACCGTGCACTATTCAGTGTCCCCTCGACGATCACCAGTGGTGTGCGGCCAGTGTAGGAGATTGCTCCCCACACCATGATGCCGGGTGTTGGCCCTGTGTGCCTCGGTCGTATGCAGTCCTGATTGTGGCGCTCACCTGCACGGCGCCAAACACGCATACGACCATCATTGGCACCAAGGCAGAAGCGACTCTCATCGCTGAAGACGACACGTCTCCATTCGTCCCTCCATTCACGCCTGTCGCGTCACCACTGGAGGCGGGCTGCACGATGTTGGGGCGTGAGCGGAAGACGGCCTAACGGTGTGCGGGACCGTAGCCCAGCTTCATGGAGACGGTTGCGAATGGTCCTCGCCGATACCCCAGGAGCAACAGTGTCCCTAATTTGCTGGGAAGTGGCGGTGCGGTCCCCTACGGCACAGCGTAGGATCCTACGGTCTTGGCGTGCATCCGTGCGTCGCTGCGGTCCGGTCCCAGGTCGACGGGCACGTGCACCTTCCGCCGACCACTGGCGACAACATCGATGTATTGTGGAGACCTCACGCCCCACGTGTTGAGCAATTCGGCGGTACGTCCACCCGGCCTCCCGCATGCCCACTATACGCCCTCGCTCAAAGTCCGGCAACTGCACATACGGTTCACATCCACGCTGTCGCGGCATGCTACCAGTGTTAAAGACTGCGATGGAGCTCCGTATGCCACGGCAAACTGGCTGACACTGACGGCGGCGGTGCACAAATGCTGCGCAGCTAGCGCCATTCGACGGCCAACACCGCGGTTCCTGGTGTGTCCGCTGTGCCGTGCGTGTGATCATTGCTTGTACAGCCCTCTCGCAGTGTCCGGAGCAAGTATGGTGGGTCTGACACACCGGTGTCAATGTGTTCTTTTTTCCATTTCCAGGAGTGTATATGTTGTGATATTTTTATTTTGAAAACATTTTTAATTTTTACTGAAGGAGAATATAGGACTTTTTGGAATTCTTAAAAAGTAGAAGGGTCGTAACGAAAAATCGTAACTCCTCTCATTAATTCTTTCAAAGAATGTTCAAATGAGGTAAAAATACAGTAAGACCTACCTTGAATTAAGAAGGAATGTGCGTTTATTTCACACACCTTAGCAAGTGAATGGTGAATGGCAAGTCATGAAAAAAATAGTTCATTCCAATAAATGAGAAGTTCTGGTCCAATATGTGAAAAGAAATGCTTTGACCATCTCTAGTAAGAAAAACCGCAGATTTGTACTTTGACTGAGTTTGTCACTTGGAATAGTAAGAGCAGAGTTGTTAAAGTTTATTTTCGTGGAACAGCCTCCATTCATTAACACCATTTCAACACTGAAAATTGCTATAGTCGGTGCTATCAGTCTTGTCACTGGTATGATGCGGCACGCCACCGTTTCCTCTCCTGTGGCGACTTCTTCATCTCAGAGCAGTACTTTGACCCAACTTCCTCATTTATTTGTTGCATGTATTCCCATCTCAGTTTTTACCATTTACAACTTCTTAAAATACAACAGAATTTATTCTTTTATGTCTTAACATACAGTATGTCGTATCATTCTGTCCCTTCTTCTTGTCAGTGTCTGCCCTCCTCGCTGATGCTTTGAATAATATTTCTTACCTTGGACTATCTTCATCTCCAGTTTCCACACAATCCATGATTCGGTTACATGTATTGCTGTACTACAAACTTAACCTCTCAGAAATTTCTTCCTCGCATTCAGGCTGATGGCTGATACTAGTAAACTTCCATTGGACACAAATTGCCTCATTAGCTTTTAGTAGTCTTCTTTTATATTCTTCATGCTTTGATGCCATGTGGTATTTTGCTTCCCGAATTTCTTCCTATACTTCGTAGTCAGCACATTTGATGCTGAATTCCAAAGAGGAAACCTCATCCGACGGAGTACTTGTTCGCGATGTTGCATAGGACGAGCCGTGCTGCTGCTAGCTATAACGCTTCTTTGCAATAATCCTTGAGGCGTTACCTAAGGTTTTCTGCTGAGTAGTTGCACTCTAACCATCAGTCCCATACGAGCCTGATGTTACTCGTACCTTCAGCAACTGGGCAATGCCCGGTTCTGCTTAAGAAAAATAACTCGCTGTCGTTGTAGAGTAGAGCCGCGAATATCTGTTATTTTTGCCCTGCAGCTGTCTCACTTCAGATAATAACCTGTAGCTTGATACTGCGGTCAAATAATCTGTCCATTAGCTACAATTGCGAAGATGAAAGATAAATGAATAATTAACAAAAAAGGTTCTATTCTAACGCCTGTAATTGATGTAGACGACAAAGAATTATGTTGAATAATTTTTATTCAAGAAACTGATGCTCAAATAAACGGTAAGTAGTCCTACGATAATAAGTATAGTACAGGCAGAAATACTCTTCTTAAATGCAATAAATGCTTTGAGAGCGTTAGGAGAACGGTCGCAGAACCCTCCAGCTAAATACTCATCGAAGACGCATGAAAACTAAGTCCATTTCGTGATCACAATATACGAAATATTCACCAACTCAAAACGGTTCAGAGTTCCACATGACGAGTTACAAATTAACACACGAGAGAAAACGAATAGAAACTCGTACTTTATTTCTAATTTCGTAAACCAGTCGGAAGAAGTTAAAATATTGTAGGGGACGTACACTGCCCAGAATAAATCAACCTCACGATCAAATAAATGTACTGCATCACCGGCGGGTTTGCCTTCTTCAAGAACCAACGTAAAAGTGTCTTGGAAGTTAAAATCTTATAGCGGCATCTCCCACCCAGGAGCAGTCACCAATGTGACTGAAGTACCACACAGGCAGGTCTGCCTTCTTCAACAGCTCACTTATAAGAGACATCGTAAAGATCTAAACAAAAAGTGCCCAGACTCTCTCAGTGTAACTTAGCCGTCTTCTAGATTGTCTCAAAGGACGCCATCGCTGCTGCATTTTGCATTCTGTTAAACGGCAGACTGACGCCCAGACCCCCTGCACCAGGATTTAGCTGCTTCGTGCTGCTCGCTACGTCTCGGTACGTGTGTCTGAGCCTCGCCGGTCGCTTCTGCTGAACTGCCCGTCAGGCCATACCGGCTCACACCCATGTGGCTGTCCGTTAGTGAGTGATCAGCTTCACAAACAAATTCATCTCACCTCATGCCAATTGTAGGTGGTCGAATAACTCATCTGCACGCGTCAAACGCTGATACATCACGAAACAATACTATTGAATAAATTCCGACCTATGAACTACAGTGTAGTTATTATGATGCAGAGTATACATAATGTAATTGTATTTTAATGGCAACCAGTGTGAAGCTATTTATTTTCTAATTATTAATAAGAAGAGTATGAAACAAAGCCATCTTATATCAATCCTCGTTCAAATAAAAAGCATCTTTGTAAAATGATATTTAGTTGGTTTGTTTTTAATTATGTTTCTCCTTCTCTTTCTGGATACGACTAGCAGAAATAAATTTTCATAGTACTGCGTGACTTGTGTGAATATTAATTTTGTGTTTCATTTCAAATTATTTTTATTTCATTAAATGATCTACATATAATTCGTCTCTTTTTAATTGAATAAATGAAATAACTTTTTGGCCGTTTTAACTGAATTGGAGAAGCTTCATTTGCTGAAGCAACCATCTAGCGTCATTAGCGCTCTATCATTACCCGTTCGTTTACTTAAAAATGAACCTATGATTTCAATAAGAAGTCCTATAATTTCTACATAATATTTTTCTCTTTGAGAAAATTAACGTACGCGGTTACACGTCACGGACGATATCGACGAGCCACACCGAATTAGGTCTGCACTTTTTCTCTGGGACCAAGAAAGTATTCAAAATAATTCACCAGAAAACTTAAGTAAGGCGATAAAAATTGCAATCCATCAATATTATAAATATTTATATAAGTATGTGTATGTGTATGTTTGTATACATGTTTCACATCTGCTCCAAAATCACTGGGCCAATTTCAATTAAAGTTAGTAGGCGTATCACTCACTATCTGGAAACAATTGAAATGGAGATAAACACCACTTACCTATCATAGGAATGAGGGTGGAAGTGAAGAAGTATTGTAGCCCACGACAAGCGAATGCTCAGATTCTGTTCATCTAGAATTTGATAATGAGAGCACTTAGAGACTTGCAACAGACATAACACATAATTTCTCTCGCTGACAACTCCCCACAAAGTTATGAAAGAAAAAAATGTATAGCTTGTTACATTTACGCTATTCATGCAGTAGACCTGTCGCATCAGGCCAGAGGATTCAATTTATTGAAACATTACTACAAATATCATTCGCGATAAATTTTGAAGACGGTACTGTCATATGTCACTGAATGTAACTGCAAAGTTATATCATTGTACGATACGTAGTTCAAGATGTGAGGTCATAAAACAGGAAATGCGTGAAAAACTGCCGCATCATGTATGACGCTTAAATTTTTTACCTCTCTGCTACTAACTCTGTTCAGAAAGTACTCCGTAGACAGCATCCACATACGGCGCTGAATGCATCTTCAAAATTAAATAACTGTACGACACATAATTCTCAGGAAACACGACGTCATGAACACTGATCTGCTTGAAAACCGAACAGTGGGGCAGAATTCGCTAGAGATTCAGGTGAAATAAATATAGAAATATAGGTGGAATATGTTCAGTATACGTGAAATATATGTGACATGTGCACACGCCGCGAAGACCACGCGTAAAAAGTTCTTCCTAAATCCTACGATCGATTTCAACCAAACTTGGTACTAACTGTTTGCTATCTGGAAATAAATACTTCCAGGATAAGAGGTAAGAACGTCGAAAGGGGAGAGACAGAGAAGGATAAAGAAATGGTCAAAGGTAGGTGGGGTAGAGGAGGGAGACAGGGAGAGGGAAATGGACAGAAAGGGAGATGAGGAAATGGGCACAGAGAGAGGAGAGGAGGATATAGACAGAGAAAGGAAAAATGAGGAGTTGGACAGAAAGAGGGGGGAGGAGGAGGTGAGCAGAAGGGAAGGAGCAGATGGACAGAGAGTGGAAAGAGGAGAAGACGAATAGAGGAGGGGGAGAGAAGGAGATGGGTAGTGAAAGAAGGCGATGCACAGAGGTCGTGCGGAGAAGGAAATGGGCAGATAGAGAGAAGATGAATCAAATGAGTGGGGCAGAAACACACAGTGGATGAGGAGCAGGTAGAGGAGAGGGAGATTGACTTATAAGTGGAAGGAGCAAATGGGCAGAGGTGGAGCAGCAATTGGAAAGAGATCAGGGTGACGAAGAGATCGATGAGGAGGAGGAAATCGACAAAGGGTGAAGGAGGAAGTGGATTAATAAAAGACAGGAATAAATACATATCTGGGCAATGCCGGGTATTCGGTTACTTCCTAAATAACTGTGAAAGGTAAAAAAAAAATTGTCCCGCTGATGCTGAAGTATGTTCTTCCGATAAATACTTTCAAAATCATCAGTGCTTAAAAACAAACAATTATCGCGAAAGGAAGCACATCGTATTGTCTGTAGTGAACCGACACGGTGAACGCCATCCACCGGATCCTCGGCATGAAGTAAGCTAATTACCGGACTAGCGTAAGGCACCCCCGTGTCGTGTAACATTGGGTACGGTCTGGACGGACGCGCTGCGGCGTAACGTTAGATGCCGGTTTCCGCGTGCTGGCACCCTGGCAACCGGAGGCTGTGACTGGATCGCAGGGGCGGGCGGGAGGCCGGCCGCCGGCCAGAATGCCGACGCCGCCCACCGCCAGCCACGGCCGGCGATCGATGGTGGGCGGCGGATTCCGCGGGCCGAGGCGCGCGCCATCAAAACAGCATTCCTCGCCCGGTCTATGTGACGCTGGCGGCGGCGGCGTCGATGGCAGACGCGGTAGCCGCAGCCACTGCCAAGAGTACCGAGTTCAGACGCGTGTAGGACGTGAGTCCACAACAGAAAGTGGCCTTCGAATCCCAGGTTAGAAACTCTGCAGTAAAACAGTACAGTCTTCCCTAACTATCAAAATTTTCTCTTTACGGCTGCTACAGACCCTCTATCAACTCACTAATTTACCTAAATTCGCGACATAATGTGTAAAAAGTAACTATAGGTACTGGAACAAAGTTTGAGATTCCGCTAAAGTCGAATAAAATGCGTTAGTATCACCTCTGGTCGAAATTCGATCGGTTGTGTTTACAGATTAACGTCCAACACAGTTATTTTTATACACTCCTGGAAATGGAAAAAAGAACACATTGACACCGGTGTGTCAGACCCACCATACTTGCTCCGGACACTGCGAGAGGGCTGTACAAGCAATGATCACACGCACGGCACAGCGGACACACCAGGAACCGCGGTGTTGGCCGTCGAATGGCGCTAGCTGCGCAGCATTTGTGCACCGCCGCCGTCAGTGTCAGCCAGTTTGCCGTGGCATACGGAGCTCCATCGCAGTCTTTAACACTGGTAGGATGCCGCGACAGCGTGGACGTGAACCGTATGTGCAGTTGACGGACTTTGAGCGAGGGCGTATAGTGGGCATGCGGGAGGCCGGGTGGACGTACCGCCGAATTGCTCAACACGTTGGGGCGTGAGGTCTCCACAGTACATCGATGTTATCGCCAGTGGTCGGCGGAAGGTGCACGTGCCCGTCGACCTGGGACCGGACCGCAGCGACGCACGGATGCACGCCAAGGCCGTAGGATCCTACACAGTGCCGTAGGGGACCGCACCGCTACTTCCCAGCAAATTAGGGACACTGTTGCTCCTGGGGTATCGGCGAGGACCATTCGCAACCGTCTCCATGAAGCTGGGCTACGGTCCCGCACACCGTTAGGCCGTCTTCCGCTCACGCCCCAACATCGTGCAGCCCGCCTCCAGTGGTGTCGCGACAGGCGTGAATGGAGGGACGAATGGAGACGTGTCGTCTTCAGCGATGAGAGTCGCTTCTGCCTTGGTGCCAATGATGGTCGTATGCGTGTTTGGCGCCGTGCAGGTGAGCGCCACAATCAGGACTGCATACGACCGAGGCACACAGGGCCAACACCCGGCATCATGGTGTGGGGAGCGATCTCCTACACTGGCCGTACACCACTGGTGATCGTCGAGGGGACACTGAATAGTGCACGGTACATCCAAACCGTCATCGAACCCATCGTTCTACCATTCCTAGACCGGCAAGGGAACTTGCTGTTCCAACAGGACAATGCACGTCCGCATGTATCCCGTGCCACCCAGCGTGCTCTAGAAGGTGTAAGTCAACTACCCTGGCCAGCAAGATCTCCGGATCTGTCCCCCATTGAGCATGTTTGGGACTGGATGAAGCGTCGTCTCACGCGGTCTGCACGTCCAGCACGAACGCTGGTCCAACTGAGGCGCCAGGTGGAAATGGCATGGCAAGCCGTTCCACAGGACTACATTCAGCATCTCTACGATCGTCTCCATGGGAGAATAGCAGCCTGTATTGCTGCGAAAGGTGGATATACACTGTACTAGTGCCGACATTGTGCATGCTCTGTTGCCTGTGTCTATGTGCCTGTGGTTCTGTCAGTGTGATCATGTGATGTATCTGACCCCAGGAATGTGTCAATAAAGTTTCCCCTTCCTGGGACAATGAATTCACGGTGTTCTTATTTCAATTTCCAGGAGTGTATAAGTAACCGGAATTCATTCATATGCATGTTCTTAGTTCTTACCTGAAAACTTGACAGATGTTTAGGTTTTACCTCAACGCTGTGAGTAAAGGGGTAAGAAAGGTTGAAGAGGAAGCATGAGAGAATGAGAGACACAAATGAGGGAAGTAATTGCTTTAGTTTACAATTTAACCATACAAGCCCTCAGTATAAATAATTTTTGTCGTAACTTTTCTCTAATCATTCGCTTAATGGTTACGAAATTTTTCGCGACAGTGTCCTGCACGTCACCTTAAATATAGACAGTTGTGTATATCACCGGAGGCAGAGCAAAGTCTGTTAAATAGGCGCAAGATTTGGTTTGGATAAATGAGAGTAGCTTCGAACTACTGGGACTCTGTGGTCAAAGAAGCTGTTGAAATTAGACTTTGTGGAAACAGTTTCAGTAAAGACACCAGCTATGCACTTTGCAACGCATGGAAGCGTTCACTTAACAAGTCCACTGCCAAATGCGATGGACGACGCTGCAAGCAACGCTGGATGGAGAGCGTAGGCAGTATCTATGGACGTAGAGGGCACCGCCACAGTACACATCATCAAGGAGTAGCGCAACTAGTCAAATGCCGTTCAGTGATTATAAAAGAGGGAAGCTTGCAGAATCAAGACTATCAATTTTAGTCCTTGACGAAGATGATGGTAGATATAATCAAAAGCTTGGAACCATCCGAATCTGAAGCACCAATGAACCGAGAAATTTTTATGTTTTTGCTAAATGTGCTTGCTCACTGGGTTCACAAATACAGAAATTCAGATCATGGAAAGATCTGCAACATGCAACTGACTGCATGTAAAAACTGGTTCTTCTAACAAAATCCCAACTTTTTCAAATGTCTGTAATTGTCACTTAATGATAATAGCAACTGCAGAAATAATTTGAACAGTGTTCTTTGAAACTGAAAAGGTAAAATAAATCATATATACACACAGAACCAAAATTCTCTTGTTTTGTATGATTGCAGTTAAAGCTAGGCAATCAGTAGAATTATTACACTAACATTTGACGTGCATTGTAGTTCCATTAACTAACCCTTCTTTTGTATTTATATTTAACAAGAAGAACAATGCAGTTAACTTTTAATTGCAATTTATGTGGTGGGAAGCCAGCTACAGACAGAATTCAGAAACTCTACTGGATAGTAATTATTAATTTCATATTCATTATCACAAATTATTTTATCATATACGTGATAGATTTTTGCTTTACCTGGCTGAGCATTCAGTGTGTCATTTATTATGGTACAGCCTTCGGTTTTTGGTATTAGAATAACTGAATATAACATTGATTGAGATAAGAGGTTTTTTGCAATCTTGCTAAAAATCTAATTTAATGATGTTATTTTTATCGCAGACTAATGACTGTGGTATTTCAATAACGTTACCAAACTGGAAATTTTCTAGCTTGATAGTTACTAATATGTTTAAAAAATCTACAAACTATACTTTTTCACGTGGCAAAGCCCTCATATTTTGAGTTAAAGTAACGTGATGAAATTTATGAAATTCATTCCATCTTTTAACGCAATTCTCAAGCAAAGCTGCACACGAACCACGTGGAACAACCGGTAAAATTTTTCGCAAGATCGCCACTCAAAACAATTGTTTTACGTCCAAAAGTATTAAGTTTATTACGTTAATATGTACACAGATTTATGAATAATTTGTCTATAAGATTCAGTTTTTGGAAGGGAGACATGAAAACTTCAGCAATAGGAATCAACTAACATAAATAAACGTATTGACTTTCGTTATTGTTTGGTGTTATATCAGGCACTGATTTTTCCAAAACTGGAATGGGCAACGTATTGTGCAATGTTCTACCTCTAATTATAAGAGTTGAAGCTATGCCTCTAAAGGGTTTGCAATGCAAGGACGATTCAGCGAATTTAATCTATGAATAATTACAGTTTGTCTGAATGTATTACCACAACCTGCATGAACACTAAGCAAAGTGTGTTTGCACCAATAGCCATGGTACTCAACTTCATCAATAACTTCGTCAATTACAGTTTACCGTTCATAGCTATTTCTTTCGTAAACTTTATTAAATTGTAACAATGTCGGGAAACTCTGGTGTTAACGTTGGAACAAGTGATCCAATTAATCAACATGTCAAGTTATGACCATTCAAAATACCATCAACTGCCACAGTGCTCTGTTGTAAGAAATTTTTTTACTGTCTTCCCTGAAGAAACATTCGCAAATAAATATTCTAAATTCTAGTCACAATGCTGTACGTCAGCTAGTGCGTTCACCGTAAATTATGTATTTGTTTTGGCGAACTCAGTTCCTTTGTTTCATTTAAGTATTCACACCATCTATTATCACTTGAACTAATACCGCGAGTGTGACTTGCTTCAATAGGTGTACTATACACAATTCCATTATGTATTCTAAAAATCTCCAAATAATTTAGGACCACAGTTATGGTACAACAGCAAATTTCAATGAAAAAGGTCTACTTTTCTAGGAGATTTGAGATACATGCGTGTAATAATGTTATCACCATCATGCTGTACTCTGTTCTTTCATTTTGTTTTTCAGTATTAATCCGAGCGTAGTGCAAATAAATGTCAGTATAACGGTAAACATTCGCTGATTGGTTTCATTTAATGCTGAGAATGATAACAGTTTGGTTATTTTCAGGTTTGCAACTGCATCACGTTCTTGTCCTACTCTGAAGTAAACATTTTGTCTGTGTGATAAATAATTGTCAAGCCTAATGATAGTGTACAGCATAAACCGCATTCAAAATTAAGATACTCCACACCACTTCAGTTGATCCGACGTAATGGTAGTCTATAAAATTGTTCACTTCATCACTCTGAACTTCTTTACTTCCAAGTATTTTTTCCTTGTTTACTTCTATAGTTGGACTGTCATGTCCTTTGCATACATATTTCCACATGTATTTAATAATTTTAACTGCAATGCAAACTTCAGTATTAACAAAATCTTGGCTAAATGGAACACATGGTCGATGCACGACATACGTTTCAACTTATTCCTATAGTTTACGTTGTTTTCGAATATCTGGAATGTATGCACATACGAAATTATGAGTATCACAGATGTCTACTATTTTATCGATTCCATATAAAGTGATTAAGATATGGGCATGTGGCAACAGTCCTTTTTGAAATTCGGTTTTATAAATGACACTGAACTTCTGACACTGAACCACACAAACGGCTTGTTGTGAAATTGCTGCTTATGGGATATCATCTCCGTTATGTGTCTGGATTCGTGGTTTCCTGCCAGAGAGGCAACAGCTGACGGAAATGTTTACGTACTGGAGATTTTATTGCGTGATGGAGAGGGTATCTCCAGAGTTATGAATTCCAGCATCCAAGAAGTGTATTATACGCAAAAGCTTCACTCTTGCAACTGTAATGCCTCTGAATTCCTGTAAAAACGTCCCTTCATCATTACAATTTCCAAACGGAAAATCAAATGGGGCAGGAAGATGAAGAACGCAGGCCTTTGTGCCGGAATAGTCACTCAATATTTTTCTAGCCGTTGGATACTTCCTCTTCCCTAAGAACGAAGTACAATTCTGCGCGCTACCTCGATGTTAAAATTGCAAAAATCCGCAGATCTATGTTCTTGTTTATATCCATTTCTTGATGAATCAAAACACGTGTTCACACGTGGACATTATACCGGTTTTACCGCACTGTTAACACTGCATATACAGTAGATTCCGAAGTACAGCAAGCATTTGCTATCAGTTTATGAATCTGCGCAAAATTTATGTTATTCTTGGTTTATTTACTGTTGCCCAGACCAGTAACAAGAACTCCAGTCCGTTCAACAGGACATTTTATTTTTCTTTCCAATGTCTTGTCGCCATTTACTCACACTTACCGGTGTAACACTAAACGTTGTTCCTTGCTCCTGCGTTACTCTCATTACAAAACACAGCTCAATGCATCTTTCCGCGGAAGATTGAAACCACACACACATGATACCGGGCGGCTGTGCTGTGCATTAAGGCTGGAGCTAACAGCTTCATGGCTATAGCTTGTATATAACAACAAAGCTGTTAAGCGGACAAACCACAGCGCATCGCTCCTGTAGACATCACGTAGCGGGTTTGACCTTGAGTTGCATGTTTTGGTGACGGCCACTCTAGTAAATAATAGAAAGGCCACAGTGTACTGAAACACTAACATGACTGCAGTAATAACAGCACATTAACATCATTGTTGTGTTGGGATAGCGTCTTTGACTCATAATCAAATCACTTTCGGCCTTGGTTCGAACCCAACCCATATTTAAAGAATGTCGATTTCTTTGTAAAACCTGTATTAGCCAAGATCGCATACGGAAAAATTGATAACTGGTTTCGACTGTTACCGATCATCTTCAGATCGAAATATACAGAGGAGTATCAAACATGAGAGGTCACTTTTTAAACTGGTTGTTACCAACGCCAAGCTGGTATTTCCTTTGCTCTGTTAACGAAATGTCATCTTCGACACCATTGTATCTAAATTGATCTGAAGATTACCGATAATGGTCAAAATAAGTTATTTAATTCACAAGATCTCGCCTAATAAAGATTGTACATCAAAAATCAAATTCATTGAAATAATAGAGCAGGTCCCAAGTCCGGCGGAGGAGGGGGGGGGGGGGGGGGGGGGGTCGTTCTGTTACCCTACCGGGCGCGTCCCCAGGTAGCAGATACGGGAAGTGTCTGCAGAGATGCAGGGTAGGTGGGAAATAAAACATCACATGCGGACCAACACAGAAATCAATATCCAAAGGCGGCTAACCGCTGCGATCTTTGATCAGCGACTTCTTTGATGAAAACAACGTTGATTCTGGAGACTTCAGAATATAAAAACGAAATGTAGGCAAAAACAAGTGAAAAAAACCACGATTTGGAACTGGCTTCGTAACAGACAAAAATATTTTAGACTTCATTATCAACCTTGAATCACAATCAGAAAGACTCTCAACACTTACCTTGAAACCTGGTAACAATGTGTACACCATTGTAAACACACTTGCCCTCATAAATGAAAACAATAGAAAGGAAAAAGGAAAGGTGGAACGTTTTTGGGACCAACTCGATGATGGTGTAGAAAAAGTCCCAGGAAAACACAATGTCCCATTCTTCAGGACTTCAGTGCCCAGATACGGAAATAGAAGAAATACAAAATAATGTCGGAAATTATCGAGCACAAATCAGGACTAGACTGAGAGAATTATGTAAAGCTCACAATATGGTCCTTAAATTCACAGCCTTTAAAATGCTAACTCGAAAACAGGAGAATAGTATCACCAAACCCAAACCTAGGTGACTTCCCAACTGATAACTTGGCTATCAAACTAAAGTTCTACCAAGAAATAAAAAATGTCTAAGTCCTCAGAGGAGCCAACCTAGATTCTACCTGTGGAAAATAAATCTCAAAGTCATCCCAAAAGGAGAAACCGAACCAACGTTTCAGAAAAGATTGTAAACACCAAGGAGTTTCGCCTCGCAACTAAAGACTGGGATCAAATAAAAGAAAGCCCAATAAGTATAGCCGAACAAATAAATCCCTTGGTAGACAGAACACTGTCACATACTTCTTGAACTAAGAAGGAAAGCCTGGCAACAGTGGCAATCACAGAAAAATGAACATAACAGACAGAACTTCTGAAACAAAAAAAATCTGTGAGCAAAAAGATCAAAAGAATAAAAAAGCCGAAGACGACCAACATCTCTTTCAGGTCAATTAAGGCTTCATCAGAAATAACACAAGAAACTGTTTTAAGACTTTTAAGCAAATGATAACAAAATACAGCCCACGATAATACAGTTCCAAGACTAAAACTGCAGTATTACCGACAACAGCCGGGATGGATGCAAAATATTGGCAGAATATTTCAGAAACATTCTCAACTGTGAAGAACCTATATAAAAAGTGGACTTTATGTCCTCAACAATAATCAATCTTGTATCTGAACCACCCTTTACTGAAGAACTACAGAAACCCATGGAAGAAAACCAAATCAAGGCTGAACTTTGAAAAAATGTCAACAAAAATGTTGACTTTCTGTGAAACATCTTTGAAGAAAACTGGAAAAATGAAAGAATCGCAACTAATGGAAGACAGCTCTCATCCACCCACTCCATAAAGGGTCCTAAACAGAGTCCAGCAATTACGAGGTATCTCACTCCTAGGCGTAACATACAACATATACGAGACTAGGACAGAACTTGCATGTCCGTCAGGGGACTGAAGATGGCGTAATAAAACGCTAAAACTGGCTGCTCAGTAAAATAACGTGGAAAACTGACAGCTGAAAGACGTTTAATTTGGCATCCTCTATCGAACAACCGAGTGCCGCAACCATCGCTAAGAAGGTGGACAAACAGAGAACCCCAATTTATCAACATGGAGACTCCTAAGCGGGTTTCAGGAAAGGGAGATCGTATGGAGAACAAATCCTAAATCTCGGAAACCTCATGGCACACCAAAAATCAAGAACAAAATCACACGTTCTCGCTTTCACTTACTTTGAGAAAGCACATGACTCAACAGGACGTCAATCCCTCATCTCTATAGTAAAAGCATTGAACCTAGACAATAAAACCACTAACATAATTAGAGAAACCCTTACGAACACATACTCCAAAGTTAAATTCATTGGAGAAATCTCCGATCGCTCTGAGACAAAAACTATTGTTCGGCAAGGAGATGTACTTCCTCTACTGCTATTAAACGGCGCCCTAGGAAAAGTAGTGACGGAGTGGAGCACAAAGATCCATAGTGGACTCCGTCTAGGAACAAAACCACGGGCATCAAAGTCAGTGGTCTTGCCTTTGCAGATGATATGGTCCTACTAGCTGAGACCTGAGACGGAGCCAAAGAATAGACCTTCGAGCTACAAACACATACTGAAATAATAGGTCTCAATACCTCCCTTGAAAAGACCAAGACAATGACAAACATAAGAAATTTACCAAAATATCTTAAAGTATTAAAGTAATAGAACAAAAGAATTGAGATTGTAGAAGAATTCAGATATCTTAGAGAATGTATCTGCTGGAATTCTCTCGAGAAAAACGCAACGGAATGTAGAAGACGTAATGTTGAACTGGTGATCCAATTCACCAATAGACATATAACAATAAGTCTCTGTCACGGAATGCAAAAATAATAAATACCAATACAGTAATCAAACCGGAAGCCGTGTATGCAGCCGAAAGACTGTCCATCACGAACCATAGCCCAGTTCATAGGCTGGAGATCAACGAAGGGAAGATAGTAAGACAAATCCTTGGCCCAGATTCCACAACAAACTAATTCACGTCAAAGATACAACCATTTACCGAAGTACCAAAAAACTCTCAGACTCAATGAGGAAAAGAAAATTTGATTTTTATGGACACATCCTCAGAACGCACCCGAACAGATTAACAAAAAAAATTTTGACCACTTCTGCTATGAAAATAATATGTTTTAAGGACACAAAGAAGAACTTAAAAGGACTCTAAATCACAGAAAATATACTCATGGATAAAACTGCAAAAAAAAAAAAAAAAAAAAAAAAAAAAAAAAAAAAAAAAAAAAAAAAAAAAAAAAGACAAGAAAGAGAGGTTCCAAGTCGAAATGGAAACCAAACGAAAAATCGAAATCTCTGAAGAAAAAAGGAAAGCAAGATCAGAAAAAATGAAACAATACTGGACGAATAGAAAGGCACAGAACATTAAAAATGTATGGATGCAACGTACCCTAAAGTATGATCAAACGAAAGAAGGAGAATAGACCACAACTCTGTCCTGTCACAACGTCAGGTGTTGAAAGATGAATTTTCAAGATTTGTGGCCCAAGCAGTCACTTTTGGTCTGCTAACGGCCTTCTCAAAGTTGGCGGAAGAGCGGACACAAGTCTGGGGCTTGCTCAAGCCCATAGGATTGGAAACTGACTCTAAAAGCCACAGGGCATGTCGCCTGTAATTACAATAGTGTAATGATGCTGTCTCCATTGGCAAAAGATTACACATTTGCACACAATTCAGGTCTCCGGGAGGAGGCACCCAAGAGGAGGACAACTATGAGAAAAACTTTCAATCACCAACGAACGGGTAACATGCTACGGGCCGAAGCGTCGAATGCCAAAAGTATGGATGTTGCGGAGAAGCTAGAAAATTTTAATCGGGGAAGGTATAATGGGGCTTAGTGAAATGAACTGTAAAGATAATAAGCAAATGTGAGAAGCAAGATTCGTCATGAGTGGGAACAAAGGGTAGGAAGTGAGCTTCTGCTAACAGTTCAGTGAGAAGTTTGTTCTCTTCAGAATCGTCAGCAGACCATTGCCAATAACAATGGTTCACACATATACTCGTATGTCTACGTCACAGGAAGAAAATGAAGGGATAGAAAAACTATATGAGGGTACTGACGTATAATTATGTCGAGGGTTATGAAAATGTATGGCAGATTGGAATGCTATAGCAGGGGAAGCAGTAAAACACAGAGCTATAGGACAGCATCTGCTTGCTAGTGGGACTAAGGAAGAGGAAAGAGTAATTAAGTTCTTCATTAAAGCTGAGTTAATACGGTATTAAAATTCGGCAAGAGGATGAGACGTACTTCAGAAGTACTGGAGACACGGAGAAGAGCAGCTGGATGGAAAGAGATTTCGAAATCAGCTTTTATATTCCAGGTAGACTCAGATCGGATGAGGAATAGCAGGCTGCAGTTTAAAACAGTCGCCTAGAAGAATCAATGACGAAAGGTGTGTGATACTAAAGTACTGAGGAGTGATGAGTTGCTCTGGAGTTCTCTAGAACAATGAATACCACAAACAATGAAAACCACAACTGGCAGTTCAGCTGAAAAGGACATCGCTAAAATATGTAGTCACAGAAGTCGGACAGACAGTTAAAGGTACAAGGATGGTAACTGCAAAGATACCTTGGGTAACACAAGAAATGAGTTGATTCATGAAAGAGGTAAGTACTGAAACGAAATGAAAAGAAAGGAACACAGATTTATAAATCAATAACGAATAAAATAAAATTGAGAAGGAGAGGAACAAAGCCGAAATGACTTCAAGAAAAATTAGAAGAAGTCGAAAAATGACGGTCGGATTCGGCACATATTACATTAAAAGCAAACGCGGTGATATCAAGAGTGTAAGAGGTATTCCACCATTTAATGAAGAGGAGCGAGAGGATAAGTGGAAATAGTGCATTGCAGGACTCTACTACTGGAAAAAGCTGTGTGACATCGTAACAGAAGCAAAAATTGTTGGAGACGATGGGGAAGACATATGGGAGCCAATATTAGAGTCAAAGAGAGCTCTTGATCATTTGCAATCAATAACTCGGAATCTTAAATATAATTACTTTCGAAATTCAAAGATCATAGGGAAATGTGGAACCAAAGGACTATTCAAGTTGGTTTTGTACGAACTACGAGTCTGGAGACGTACTATCAGACTCTAGGAAACCTATCATTGACACCATTCTGGAGACGGCACGGTGATATATGTGCAAGAACTATCACACAATAAGCTTAATAACTCATTCATTCATGTGGCTGACAAGAATAATACACACAATAGTAGAAAAGAAAATTATTACATGCCAATCTGTTTGGCTTGCGGAAAGGACCAGTAAGGCAGTTCCGACGTTGCGATTGATAACTGAAGCAAGACTCAAGAAAACAATAGACACGGTTATTGGATTTATCAATTTAGTATATGCTTATGAGCATGTTAAATGGATTAAGATGTTCGAAATCCTGAGAGAAATAGGTGTAAATTATATGGAATTACGATTAGTATGTAATATGCCTAAGAACGGAGAAGTGACAACAGGAATGGAAGACCAAGACCAAGAACATGGATTGAACTGTTCAAACTCTACTTCTAAAATGTAGTGATGGAAATAAAATTAAGGTTCAGGCTCGGGATTAAAATTCAGGGTGAAAGGAAATTAATGATAAGATCGATAATGAAATTGCTAGAGCTCAATGAAAGTGAGAAAGCTGTGTACGGAGCACAAGATGTGGATTGAAAGTAAAACAAAGGCTTGTAGCTCAAAAGAGGTTAATGAGAAGAGTACCCTCAGAATTGGGGACCGTGAAGTAGACGAGCTGAGGGAATTCTGCTAACATGAAAGCAAAGTAACAAATGTTGAACAAAGCGAGATGGACACAAAAAGCGCATTAGCCTTAGCAAAGAAATCCTTTCTCGCCAAATTAAATTGTAGAAGAAATTATTGATGACGTACTTTTGAATTATAGAATTCCATTGAATTAATCATGGACTATGCAAAAAAGGGAAAGAAGTGAATCGGAGTGTCAAAGGATTGGTGCTCTAAAACCGTACTGAAGATTCGTTATACTGATACGAAAGGATTAGGTACTCCACAGCTTCAGCAAAGACAGAAACTTGTGGCGAACGTTCCAAAGGAAGCGACAAGATGGAAGAATATATTTTAAGAAATTAATAGCCTCCGCGATACCAGAGTAAGCTGTAGAGGATCAAAACATCATGAGAAGACAGAGGCTGGAATCTATCCAACAAGTAACTGAGTGCGTTGGAAGCAAATGATACTCTGAGGTAAGAGGTCAACAAAAGAAAGGAATTCGTGGCGGACTGCACTGATCCAGTTGGACTAAAAAGAGACTTTTGCATGACGGAGCAATCAGAAATGTGTAACCGGCTATAATGCAACTGCAGCTTTCTTTTACAACTTCTTTTCTCCCGATAACAATTCAGGGGTCAGTTAGAACTCACCCGACAAAATTATTTTAATGTGTTGTAATGCATGCGTGCATTCCCTTCACCTGTTTAAGCCAAGTATTATGCATATTTATGCTATCGGGAATGCTCTGTATCAGCCAGGCTACATGTACATTTAACAATTAAGCATCAGCAAGGAGCATTAGTGATGAAATCATTGGAGGTAATGTTGTGCAACCTTAGTAGGGACAATATCCGGCTATTAGGGAGTAGGATCTTACAATCTGAGACAGTGTTCCGAGACAAACTTCCGTCACAATGTCCGAAAGCGTCACGTCAGATCCGCCTAGCAACAGCGATCTGAACGCCCATTGGCTGAAAGTTTGGATATTTATAGGAAACGAGAGAAGTATCCCTATTTGCTGAGGGAGAAAGGGGTGGTCTCTCTTGTCCTTCGGGAAGACAGGGCGAGTTAGTCGCGAGGAGCCACTCAAAACGCAGGGTCGAGTAACAGGGGCGGCTCTAAAAGAACGGTCGCAAGTACGCATTTCAGCTGTTAAACAAGACAGAAAGTGAAGTTATTAGTTATCACAACGCCACGTGTCGTGGGCAGTGTCTTTCATTATGTAAAGCCAGAAAACTCTGTTAATGTGTTGTAAAGGGTCGAATATAACGGCGTAGCAAATTCTGACTCTGTGACGTGTGTGACAAAGCAATTTCTGTATTAAAACAAGTATGGTACAAACCTTGTTGACAATTAACAAATTCAAATGGCTCTGAGCACTATTGGACTTAACTTCTGAGGTCATCAGTCCCCTAGAACTTAGAACTACTTGAACCTAACGAACCTAACGACATCACCTGCATCCATGACCGAGTCAGGATTCGAACCTGCGACCGTAGCGATCGCGCGGTTCCAGACTGTAGCGCCTAGAACCGGTCGGCCACCCCGGCCGGAGACAATTAAAAACTGGCATTCCTAAACACTCCACTTCAACCGGATCACCACCTACATGGAACCTGCCGACTGAGCGCCACTACCGCGCTACGAGGGACTTACCGAAGCAGAAACACACCAGGTTAGTGATACCGCCCAGAGAAGCACTTCCTTCTCGCTACAATGCCAACGAGGGTGTTGTAGACGGATGTGCATCGATTGCAGCATCGTTGTACCTGAAGATGGATCCATTTTGCTTCGAAATCAAAACCACGTAAACTGCGTAACGGTAAATACGATTGACTGGAGAACGAAAAAAAATTAATAGGGGAAAAAGTATTAATCTTTTCCTGTGAATTCCTTGTCTGCTGACATCCTCATCACCTTGGAAGCTAAAAGACAATCAGTAACGGAAATGAATCTGTAATCACACTAAGGGATCAATATTTTTGTTCGTGAAAAGGGGACTGTCGTCTAGGATGAGAACGAGAATGTGACAGATTCATGCCCTCTATTAGTTGCTATTTGTGGCGTGTAATGCATATATGCATTCCCTTCACGTGTTTAAGGCAAGTATTACGCACATTTATGCTATCGTGAATGCTCATTAGCAACCAGGCTACACGTACATTTAACAATTAAGCGTCACCAAGAGCCTTAGTGATGAAATCATAGGAGGCAATGTTGTGCAACCTTAGTAGGGACAGGATCCGACTATCCGGGAGTAGGATCTTACAATCTGAGACAGTGTTCCGAGACAAACTTCCGTCACAATGTCCGCAAGCGTGACGTCAGATCCGCCTAGCAACAGCGATCTGAACGCCCATTGGCTGAAAGTTTGGATATATACGAGGGCCGTTCAGAAAGTAACCTCCGGTTGATTTTAAAAAATACACCAAGTTAAATAAAAATATTTTAATATATACATCTTACAACTACATCTTTGCACTATTTTTCTACATAGTCTCCATAGCGATTGAGGCACTTATCGTGTCTCTTCACAAGCTTTGAAATTCCTTCTGCATAAAAATCACCCGCTTGTGCCTGGAGCCAGCCTGTGACCGCATCTTTGAGCTCTTCGTCGTCATCAAACCGCTGTGACCCGAGCCATTTCTTCAAATGCATGAAGAGGTGATAATCACTTGGCGCCAGGTCTGGGCTGTAAGGTGGATGGTTGATAACGTCCCACTTGAAGGACTCAAGAAGGGCCGTTGTTCTGCGAGCAGAGTGAGGACGGGCGTTATCGTGCAAAAAAACGATACCGGAAGTCAGCATACCATGGCGTTTGTTCTGTATAGCCCGTCGTAACTTTTTTATTGTTTCACAGTACACGTCTTGATTAATGGTCGTACCACGCTCCATGAATTCAACCAACAACACCCCTTTGGCATCCCAAAACACCGTTGCCATCAGTTTTCTGGCAGAAAAATCTTGCGAGGCTTTTCTTGGTTTGGTAGGCGAATTTGAATGTGCCCACATCTTTGATTGTTCTTTTGTCTCAGGGTTCACGTACTTAATCCAGGTTTCGTCACCGGTCACGATTCTGTTTAACAATGGTCCTCCTTCGTCCTCATAACGTGACAGAAAGTCTAATGCAGAGGCCATTCTTTGAGTTTTGTGGTGGTCGGTAAGAATTTTGGGCACCCATCGTGCACAGAACTTACGGTAACCCAATCTTGCTGTCACTATCTCGTACAAGAGAGTCTTAGAAATGTGTGGAAAACCAGTAGACAACTCCGACATTGAGAAACGTCGATTTTCACGAACTTTTGCATCAACTGTCTGAACGAGTTCGTCAGTCACCAATGATGGTCTACCACTCCTCTCTTCATCATGAACGTTTTCTCGTCCACTTTTAAATAAACGTACCCATTCACGGACAACTCCTTCACTCAGAACCCTTGGTCCGTACACGGCACAAAGCTCACGATGAATAGCTGCTGCAGAATATCCTTTGGCTGTAAAAAACCTTATGACAGCACGCACTTCACATTTGGCGGGGTTTTCTATTGCAGCACACATTTCAAACTGCCACAAAAAGTAAACTAGCGCAGGTACGACGTTCACTCGACCACGGCTTGATGCCGACTGACCTGTTGAGTGCGTGAACGCACAGATGGCGTCGCTACTCCCCCCACAACCCGCACTGTGACCAATCTGAGGTTACTTTCTGAACCGCCCTCGTATATATATATATATATATATATATATATATATATATATATATATATATATATATATAGAAGTGTCCTTATTGGTTGAGGGGAAAGGAGGGGTCTCTCTTGTCCTTTGGGAAGACAGGGCGAGTTAGTCGCGAGGAGCCACTCAAAACGTACGGTCGAGTAACCGGGGCGGCTCTAAAAGAACGGTCGCGAGTGCATATTTCAGATGTTAAACGAGATATAAAGTGAAGTTATTAGTTATAAGAACGCCACGTGTCGTGGGCAGGGTCTATCATTATGCAAAGTCAGAAAACGGGATTAATGTGTGTAAAGGGTCGAATATAATGGCGTAGTCCAGAGCCGCCAAATTGCAAATACTGATTCTGTGACTAAGCAATTGGTGTATTAAAACAAGTATAGTTCAAACATTGTTGACAATTAACAACTGGCATCCCTAAACACTCCAATTCAGCAGGGTCACCACCTACATGGAACCTGCCGACTGAGCGCTACTTCTGTGCTGCGAGGGACTTACCGAAGCAGCAACACTCCAGGTTAGTGATACCGCCCAGAGAAGCACTTCCTTCTCGCTACAATGTCAATGAGAGCATTGTAGCGTGATGTTAAAAAAAATATCGCCATGGTAACCAATTCAGATTTCCACCATATGCCGGAGCGACCCTCGATAGTGGAAACTTGCCCTATGTGGGAAATACGTTACCGACTGATCTATCCAGACGGAACTTACTACCTGTCGTCGTAACTTAGTTTCTCCATGTACCTATCATTTTCTCCACGTAGCAGAGGTTCGGTGGAAGTTCGGAAGCTGGAGAGATGTAGTGCCTTAACAGTGTTGGAGAAGGGAGGGGGGAGGGGTGTCGTGCGTGAGTCCTTATGGATAGCTTAGGTTACCCACAGAGGTGGATAGACAACTGCCTACGAGGAACAACGTTCCGGCTTCGAATCTCCGATCTGGTACGTGACTTTAATGTGACAGGATGCAACGGGGAAAAAGCACTGCTGTGAAACCCAGTGTGTTTTATGTTTACAACACAGTGTAAGTATTTCTAAGAGACGCTAACTTTTATAAACAGGATTTTGTCGTGGGTGTTTATATCTAACTTATCATTTTTTTGTCCAAAAAAATTACTTTCCTTACTTGAGTAAAAAAGTACATTAGACAGCCGGCCGCAGTGGCCGTGCGGTTCTAGGCTCTGCAGTCTGGAACCACGCGACCGCTACGGGCGCAGGTTCGAATCCTGCGTCGGGAATGGATGTGTGTAGTTAGGTTTAATTAGTTCTACGTTCTAGGCGACTGATGACCTCGAAGTTAAGTCGCATAGTACTCAGAGCCATTTGAACCTTTTTTTTTACATTGGACAGTCCTAATATGGCAAGCAAAACTACAAAACACTTAGGATAGGGGCATTGCTGTGATGTTGATACATTTATACCAATTGGGACTACAGAATATGTGATATACCTGGTTCTATCGTTTGTGATACACACAGGGAGTTACGCAGATTAAAATCTGTTAAAATCGGAAGTTTGTGGGACTAAATCAATTTCATAAGAGAAGGGGAAAGAAACATCAGCACATTTAAGCGACTTGTGTGTGCATTCGAGGATATTACACTTCGGGTTTTATAAAAGTCTTATAAGTCAATGGATTGGACAAACAGGTCTATCACTTCATGTTGAAAGTAGTGATCTACATTAGTACCGAAAAACAAGAACAGTGTGACAGATGAAGCCAAATCTGTCTTCACTCGCGCTATGTCAAAAAAAATGTTCAAATGTGTGTGAAATCTTCTGGGAATTAACCGCTAAGCCCGCCCGGTGTGGACGAGCTGTTCTAGGCGCTTCAGTCTGGAACCGCGCGACCGCTACGGTCGCAGGTTCGAATCCTGCCTCGGGCATGGATGTGTGTGATGTCCTTAGGTTAGTTAGGTGTAAGTAGTTCTAAGTTCTAGGGGGCTGATGACCTCCGCTGCTAACTCCCATAGTGCTCAGAGCCATTTGAACCATTTAACTGCTAAGGTCATCAGTCCCAAAGCTTACACACTGCTTAACCTAAATTATCCTAACGACAAACACACACACCCATGCCCGAGGCAGGACTCGAACCTCCGCCGGGATCAGCAGCACAGCCCAGGACAGCAGCGCCCCTGACCGCTCGGCTAATCCCGCGTGGCCGCGCTATGTCTTGCAATTTCTTTGAGAACTGATGGTGAAATATTTCAATTTCTGAAAAGTAGTCAGCCATGTCTGGTCCACAAATGACTGTGCTGAGTTGCAGGAAATGTTCCACGTTATGAACTTGAAGCTGATTTTTCCATAGGATTAATTTTTTTTTTAGTAGCACCAATCCTGTCCAGGTTATCTGTTGTTAATGAATTCAAACAATTTATTGTCTTCACTCTAATCACCGTTAACACAGTTGTACCCGTAATGGTCACCTTTAGTTCAGCTAACATTCGCCGAGCGGAATGGCCGCTTCGTTTGAGGCCTTCTGTCACGGAGTGCGCGGCCCTTCCCGCCGGAAGTTAGAGTACTCCCGCGGGCTTGGGTGCCTGTGTTGTTCTTAGCATAAGTAAGTTTAAGTAGTGTGTAAGTCTAGGGACCGATGGCCTTAGCAGTTTGGTCCCTTAGGAGTTCACACACATTTGAACTTTTTTTCAGCTAACATTCACAGTTGTTCGTGAGAAGACTAGTGCATCGCAGCGTCCTTCTGTCTGCTGTTGTAATGACGTCTGAGTGAACTTTTCCATCTCATAATAAAGGACACTAAAAACAAGGTATTGAACGATGCGGCTTCTCCACGATGTCTCGGTACCCCTAATGCAGAAGGAAAACCTAATTTAGCGCAAGCACTTTCTTCGGTGAATTGCTTGAGGTCTAACAAGGTGAATACTTTCCTCCAACGGCGTCCAGCTGCAATCTTAATTCTCCTCTTCCTCCTCACGCCTCGTCGGCTGCTCTCGGAGCGCTGGGCAGGGACGCGGCCAGAGCGCTGGTTGCCCAGGTCTGATCTAGATGATCCCGAACCCGTGGTAATCTTAATTGACATATCGTTGAGTCAGACGCGAAATTTAACCGACAGGAAGAAGATGCTGTGACATCAAAATGATTAGCTTTTCAGAACATTCACACAAGGTTGGCGTCGGTGGCGACACCTGCAATGTGCTGACATGAGGAGAGTTTCCAACCGATTTCTCATACACAAACAACAGTTGACCGGCGTTGCCTGGTGAAACGTTGTTGTGATGCCTCGTGTAAGGAGAAGAAATGCGTACCACCACGTTTCCGACTTTGATAAAGGTCAGCTGGTAGCCTATGGCGATTGCGGTTTATCGTATCGCGACATTATTGCTCGCGTTGGTCGAGATCCAATGACTGTTAGCAGAATATGGAATCGGTGGGTTCAGGAGCGTAATACGGAGCGCGGTTTGGATTCCAACGGCCTCGCCTCACTAGCAGTCGAGATGACAGGCATCTTATCCGCACGGCTGTAACGGATCGTGCAGCCACATCTCGATCCCTGAGTCAACAGACGGGGACGTTTGCAAGACAACAACCATCTGCACGAACAGTTCGACGACGTTTGCAGCAGCATGGACTATCAGCTCGGAGACCATAGCGGCGGTTACCCTTGACGCTGCATCACAGACAGTGTTGCCTGCGATGGTGTACTCAACGACGAACCTGGGTGCACGAATGGCAAAACGTCATTTTTTCGGATGGATCCAGGTTCTGTTTACAGCATCGTGATGGTCGCATTCATGTTTGGTGACATCGCGGTGAACGCACATTGGAAGTGTGTATTCGTCATCGTCCTTCTGGCGTATCACCCGGCGTGATGGGGTGCCATTGGTTACACGTCTCGGTCACGTCCTGTTCGCATTTACGGCACTTTGAGCAGTGGACGCTACATTTCAGCTGTGTTACGACCCGTGGCTCTACCCTTCATTCGATCCCTGCGAAACCCTACATTTCAGCAGGATAATGCACGACCGCATGTTGCAGGTCCTGTGCGGGCCTTTCTGGATACAGAAAATGTTCGACTGCTGCCCTGGCCAGCACATTCTCCAGATCTCTCACCAATTGAAAACGTCTGGTCAATGGTGGCCGAGCAACTGGGTCGTCACAATACGCCAGTCACTACTCTTGATGAACTGTGGTATCGCGTTGAAGCTGCAGGAGCAGCTGTACCTGTACACGCTATCCTAGCTCTGTTTGACTCAATGCCCAGGCGCATCAAGGCCGCTATTACGGCCAGAGGTGGTTGTTCCGGGTACTGATTTCTCAGGATCTATGCACCCAAACTGCTTGAAAATGTAATCACATGTCAGTTCTAGTGTAATATATTTGTCCAATAAATACGCGTTTATCGTCTGCATTTCTTCTTGGTGTAGCAATTTTAATGGTTAGTAGTGTATGTTGTCTGCAGACATATCTCCACCTGTTGAACTTAACAAAGTGTTCAATCCTCTAACTTCAATGTTGTGTGACAAGTTGTGGGTGACCATCTCGTCTACAGGTAGTTTCACTTTCAACCACAGACACTGAAGATAATAGCATGTGAACAGCTGACCAGGTTTCACGTTACCGATATGCTCAGTTCCAGGAACCGTCTCATAAAAATCTGCCCTTTGTCAAACGCACTGACTAGCATGTGATGTGTTAGCAACACCAATCGGCAGCATTCAGTCTCGTTGTAAGCAATGGTTATAATCTTTGGGGTCAGCAGTGTAATACCTTCGACGATCATAAACAAATTGAAAATGACCTAGATAAAATTATCAGGCGTTTTACAACTCTCTTTAACGATGATTATATACAGGATGGCGAATCGTGGGCGGTGTTCTAGTTGTAGTGTACTGCCAGTATTCATATTTTCACTGTTTGAGGATAACCAGGAATTACGTGGTCCACTCACAGTAATGTGACCACCGCCTGTGTTTGATGTCAACGTACGATAACCACTCACAAATGGCAAGTTTTATCACTAGCAGTGCAGGGTGTATAAAAAGTGTCAGGGCGGACAGTAAATGGTAGAGTCGTCGTAATGAGGAAGCAGGGTGATTTATCTGACATCCAGATGCGTATGAACATTGGCGTTTGGGGGGGAAAAGTGAAAGAATTTCCGAAACAGCTATGTTTTTAAACGGTTCGCGCGCCACTGTGGTTAAAGTACACCATGTATGACAAGATGGTGCTATCCAAAACAGGCACCAACGCAACTATAGTGCACCACAGGCCATAAATGACAAGGGTGAACGACGACTACGGATGTGTACGGGCGAAGAGACGCACAGCTGTTGAGCAGCTGACTACCCAGATGAACCAAGGGGTTACCAGCTCTGTCACCCCTCTGGCAGTGCAGTGAACGTAGCTGCGTATCGGTGGGCAGCAGATGCTCGGTTCATGCACCCTCACTGACTGCTGTCCACAGGCTGCAATTAGCACACGAGTTCCGTAATGTGACGCCCACTGACTGGCGACAGGTGAAGTTTTCAAATGAATCACGTTTCTTGCTTCATCGGACATCGGACATCGGCCATCAAACCAGCTACTAGGAGGAAGCGCTATCGTCTGGGGAACGTTTTCGTTGCATTCCCTGGGTGTTCTTGTCATTCTGGAATGCACAATGGATCAACACTAGTACGCACCTTTACTTCCGGACCACTTCCACCGTTAGATACTGTTACATTTTCCTCGCAACGATGACATCTACCAGCAGGACAATGCAACGTATCACGCAGCTCGCAGTATACGTCCGTGGTTCGAAGAGCATCAGGAAGAGTTTACCGTACTCCCCTGCCCACCGAATTCCTCGATTTAAACATAACGGGAAATGGGTGGGACCACGTCATTAGGGCTTTTTACACCATAGATTCTTAGATTCTCAGCCCAGAAACCTAACGTAGTTCAGTAAGGCACTGGAGTCAGCATGCTTCCACAACCCTGTAGATACCTTTTAGAATCTCACTGACTCTCTTCCTGCCTCAAACGATCGTTACTCAATCTTTTGACAAGTGGTCACATTAATATGACAGGACAGTGTATATCAACCGTATAAAGTTAGATTAGAGGCAAACATCTGTAGCTGCTAACACTAAGTAATCTGAACTGGAACATACAATAACGTCAGTAGTAGGGCTGAAACAGCAAGATTTTGTAGGAGGAGTTCTTGGTAAATGCAGTGCATATGTGTGTAGAGGAAAAAACATTAACCTAATTTTGATGGATTGAGGAGGGAGGATTTAATTTTAATATCCAGTAAACACCGTCAAATTTGACGGAGCAGAGCTCGGAATGGGGATAGGGAAAGATAACAGTGCTATCATTTTCAAAGAAAACAACTCAGGTTGTGTCGGTTCTGGATGGCCGTAAGGGACCTGAACCGCAGTTCCCAGAAAGCACATATTACCTATTAGGTAAACTGCAATGCCGAATTTTTCAACCTTACCCATAAGGCGTGAGCACACACAGCTTCATATAGAAAATAAATTCCCATATTAATCCCATAAAATTTATTTTTGATATGAAGCTGTACGTGCTAACGCCATATGGATGGGGTTGAAAATTTCCGTATCAGTCCCAACCCCCCCCCCCCCCCCTTTCCCCGCCAGTGAACCATCATCATCAAACCCCGAAGGTCTTCCTGATAGTAGAGAACCACTAATGTCAAAACAATACTCCTTTAAGCGAGAAGACCATTTGTTGCTGTGCTTTGTCCAATGGCAAACGGCGCAAATGCTTCTGGCTGCCGCTGCGGGCTGTCACCCCTCTCTTGAACTCAAAACAATATGTCATAGAAGTTCCGATTTCTTCGCTTGGCACTCCATTTTCTAGCGTCCACTGATTCAGTTTGCATCTGCGAATGACAAATAGACAATGTGGTAACCAAAGAACAACAGTGACATGCAAATAAAAATAACAGTCGATAAATAAGCACACGGTCACCACAATATCAACATTCAAAAGGAAAACGCTACGAACTTATGTACCAACCTAAAGGTAAAACTTGTAAAAAAAAAAAAAAAAAAACTCGAACACCTCTTACTTAACGATCTAATTGTTAGTATTACGGCAGCGACTGGTCGTGTGATTGGTTTATGCGTGCCACGGAGGACGTCTCTGGATGTGTAAGTGCACTGTCAACACTGTTCTCTCGGACGTGCCTTAATCACCGCTATCCGCGCTGTTGCAGTACTCTGATATTCAGGGCCCGAATTACTGTCGTCTTTTCGTGCATCCTGGCTTATTCCGAGTTAATGAACCCGCCAACGCGGGTAGCGTAGCCACTCCCACCACCCCCACGGCAAATCCCCCAACCCGCCCACGGCACTCCATCCTCTTCGTTCCGCGGTTTGCCAGAGCGCGGGACTGGCGTACACATCGCATTACGGACGCAGAACACAGGCGGCCGCGCTGCCGCTGGGGCGCGCAGCCTTTTGTGTCGCGAGCGCGAAGCCGCGCCGCGCGCCGCGGTGTCGCTATTGTTCGCCGAGTCTGACAGGCGGCGCGGCGTGGGGCCGCCGTAGAGCCAACCAGACAGGCTACTTCCAGCTCTTTCGTCTAACTACGTCAGACAAGAGTCCGCTGAGACGTTTCATTTCCATACTCTGTAGTTACTCCTCTGCTAGTCTGTAACGTGGCCTAAGGTTTCCACAATAGATGTAAAAATACGGTCGGCGTAGATTACAAATTCTGGCTTTGCTACCTCTGTATAATAAACTCCACACCAACAGATTCATAATTAGTGAATGACCGTTTTCCAGTGAGGTGGATTTTTCTAGTAAAAGTTTATGTCTTTTATCAGCAGACAGTTTCATTCTGTCAGGAAGTCTCATATCAGCGCACACTCCGCTGTGGAACGAAAAATTCATATTGGATATTTCTGTTGTTTTCTTTCATTATTACGCAGACGTGGTTCTTTACTGTTACATCATCTTCAGCGGCTGTTTCCTTTAACCACACAAAAACTTTAAGTAATATCAATTTAATGAAATTTGCCTTCGCTGCTTTGAGTACAATTTCATGTTTACGAACCAAAACCACAGACTGTAGATGTCCTAAAGTATTAATTTATTTCGTTAACCTGTTTCGTCTACCTCCTCTAACTGTTTCACCACATTCATTAGATACATTCTTTCACTTTAAAAAACTTTACGTAAAATCGTATTGATGGTTTTCGCCTCACTGTTTGAAAAATAACTTCATATTTGTCAATCAATAGGTGTTTATCTCGTAAATCAGTTGTCGGCAGCGGGACCATCATCAGACTACAGCTGACATCAAAAAGTATAGAATACTGGTGAACAAGGTAGGAAAAGATACAGGGAGAGATGTAAAAACAAGCCGAATATCACAGACGTAAGCCGAAAAACGATTCATGGCATAAATCTTGTAAAACGACCGTAGTTATCCCCCTTCCCCCCCAGCCCCCTCCATGAACCATGAACTTTGCCGTTGGTGGAGAGGCTTGTGTGCCTCAGCGATACATACAGCCGTCCCCTAGGTGCAACCACAACGGAGGGGTTTCTGTTGACAGGCCAGACAAACATGTGGTTCCCAAAGAGGGGTAGCAGCCTTTTCACTAGTTGCACAGACTACGGTCTGGATGACTGACTGATCTGGCCTTGTAACATTAACCAAAACGGCCTTGATGTGCTGGTACTGCGAACGGCTGAAAGCAAGGGGAAACTACAACTGTAGTTTTTCCGAGGGTATGCAGCTTTACTGTGTGGTTAAACGATGATGGCACCATCTCGGGTAAAATATTCCGGAGGTAAAATAGTCCCCCATTCCGATCTTCAGGTGGGGACTACTCAGGAGGGTGTTGTTATCAGGTGAAACAAAACTGGCGTTCTACGGATCGGAGCGTGGAATGCCAGATCACTTAATCGGGCAGGTAGGTTAGAAAATTTAAAGATGGAAATAGGTAGGTTAAAGTTAGATATGGTGGGAATTAGTGAAGTTCGATGGCAGGAGGAATAAGACTTCTAGTCAGGTGAATTCAAGGTTATCAATACAAAATCAAGTAACGGTATGCAGGAGTTGGTTTAATAATAAATTTAAAAAAATCGAGCGTGGATCAGCTACTAAGAATAGCATAGTGAATGCATTATTGTAGCCAAGATAGAAAGGAAGCCCACACGTCTCACAGTAGTACAAGTTTATATGCCAACTATCTCTGCAGATGATGAATATACTGAAGAAATTATAATGTGATACAAGAAATTATTCAAATAGTGAAGGGAGACGAAAATGTAGTAGTCATGGGGGACTGGCATTCGATAGTAGGACAAGGAAGAAAAGGAAAAGCAGTAGGTGAATATGGACTGAAGGTAAGGAATGAAAGAGGAAGCCGAATAGTAGAATTTTGCACAGAGCATAACTTAATCATAGCTAACAGGTCGTTTAAGAATCGCGAAAGAAGGCTGTGTACGTGGATGAGACCTGGAGACACCGAAAGGTTACAGACTGAATATATGATGGTAAGACAGAGACTTAGAAAATAGCTTATAAATTGTAAGACATTTGCAGGGGCAGATGAGGACTCTGACTACGATCTATGGTAATGAACTGTAGATTAAAACTGAAGAGACTGCAAAAAGGTGGGAATTTAAGGTGATGTGACATGGATAAACTGAAAGAACCAAAGGTTATAGAGAGTTTCAGAGAGAACATTAGGGAACGACTGACGAGGACGGGAGAAAGAAATACAGGAGACGAACAATGGGTAGCCTTGAGAGATGTGAAGGCAGCAGACGATCAGGTACGTAAAAAGACGAGGGCTAGTAGAAATCCTTGGGTAACAGAAGACATATTGAATTTAATTGATGAAAGAAGGAAATATAAAAATTCAGTAATTGAAGCAAGCGAAAAGGAATAAAAACGTCTCAAAAATGTGAGGGACAGGAAGTGCAAAATGGCTAAGCAAGAATGGCTAGAGGACATATGTAAGGATTTAGAGGCATATATCACTAGGGGTAAGATAGATACAGAAAAGTTAAAGAGACCTTTGGAGAAAAGATAACCACTTGTATGAATATGAAGAGCTCAGATGGAAAGGGAGTTCTAAACAAAGAAGGGAAAGCAGAAAGATGGAAGAACTATATAGAGGGTCTATACAAGGGCGATGTACTTGAGAGCAATATTATTGAAATGGAACAGGACTCAAGTGAAGATGAAATGAGAGATATGATACTGCGCAAAGAATTTGACAGAACACTGAAAGATCTGAGTTGAAACAGGGCTCCGATTGTAGACAACATTCCAACAGAACTACTGATAGCCTTGGGAGAGCCAGCCGTGCGAAAAATGTAACATCTTGTGAGCACGATGTATGAGACAGGAAAAATACCCTTAGACTTCAAGAAGAATATGAGTACTCCAATCCCAATGTAATAGGTATAAAAACTACCGAACTATCACCTTCATAAGTCACAGCTGCAAAATGTTAACACGAATTATTTAAAGACAAATGAAAAAACGGGTAGTAGCCGACCTTGAGGAAGATCAGTTCGGATTCCGTACAAATGTTGGAACACGTGAGACAATACTGACGCTACGACTTATCTTAGAAGACAGGTTAAGGTAAGCAAACCTACGTTTCGAACATTTGTAGACTTAGAGAACCCGTTGACAATGCTGACTGGAATAATCTTTTACAAATTCCGAAGGTGGCAGGGGTCAAATACAGGGAATGAATGGCTATTTACAATTTGTACAGAAACGAGATGGCTATTATAAGAGTCGAGGGGCACGAAAGAGAAGCAGTGGTTGGGAAGGGAGTGAGACAGGGTTGTAGATTATCCCCAATGTTATTCAGTCTATATACTGAGCAAGCAGTAAACAAAACAAAAGAAAAAATTTTGAGAAGTAATTAAAATCCATGGAGAAGAGATAAAAACTTTGAGTTTTGTCGGTGATATTGTAATTGTGTCAGAGTGAGCAGATGACCAGGAAGAACAGTTGAACGGAATGGACAGTGTCTCGAAAGGAGGATATAAGATGAACATCAAGAAAAGCGGAACGAGGATGGTGGAACGTAGTGTAATTAAGTCAGGTGATACTGAGGCAATTAGATTAGGAAATTAGACACTTAAAGTAGTAGACGATTTTCGCTATTTGGGTAGAAAAATAACTGATGTTGTTCGATGTAGAGAGGATAGAAAATATAGACTGGCGATGTCAAGGAAAGCTTTTCTGAAGAAGAGAAATTTGTTAACAGCGAGTATAGATTTAAGTGTCAGGAAGTCTATTCTGAAAGTATTTGTATGGAGTGTAGCCATGTTTGGAAAGTGAAACATGGACGATAAATAGTTTAGACAAGAAGAGAATATAACCAGTCTCCGGAGTGAAGACCTTTACAACAACAGCAATAGTTAGTGTTCTACGTTGACAAACGTATACGAAACTTAATGTTTGGAACATGGATGTGTGCTCAGAAAGTAAAACTAAAACAATAGGAGTCCTTGGTCGCAAGAATGGAGTCTTTTGACCCATGTTTCGGCACTGCTATGAGTGCCTTCATCAGAAGTAAAACTCTCAAATTGGAATGTCAATTATAAAACTAAATATTAAGCGATAAAGCTTTAGTCACAAATTTTCTTCTTAAATAATATTTACAGACACATCAAAAAAAGTTATGCATCACCTTGGTTCCGGGAGCTCCCGAACCCGTACAGGAAATTGGAACAGAGATCAACATAAACATCATTTCCGCCTTTTTTATTGCTCATGAAAGCCACACATTGCATGTTGTACCACCATACAGCAAGACCTTCTGAGGTGATAGTCCAGATTTGCTGTACACACCGGAACCTCTGATACCCAGTAGAACGACCTCTTGCATTAATGCACGCCTGTATTCGTCTTGCCATACAATCCACAAGTTCATCAAGGCACTGTTGGTCCATTTGCCCACTTCTCAACGGCAATTCGGCGTAGATCCCTCAAAGTGTTTGGTGGGTCACGTCGTCCACAAACAGCCATTTTCAATCTATCCCAGGCATGTTCGATAGGGTTCATGTCTGGAGAACATGCTAGCACTCTAGTCGAGCGATGTCGTTATCCTGAAGGAAGTCATTCACAAGGTATGGACGATGGGGCCGCGAATTGTCCATGAAGACTAATGCCTCGCCAATATGCTGCCGATATGGTTGCACTATCGGTCGGAGGATGGCATTCACGTATCGTACAGTCTTTATGGCGCCTTCCATGACCACCAGCAGCGTATGTCGCCTCCACATAATGCCACCCCAAAACAGCAGGGAACCTCCACCTTGCTGCACTCGCTGGACAGTGTGTCTAAGGCGTTCAGCCTCACCGGGTTGCCTCCAAACACGTTTCCGACGATTGTCTGGTTGAAGCCATATGCGACGCTCATCGGTGAAGAGAACGTGATGCCAAACCTGAGCGGTCCATGCGGCATGTTGTTCGGCCCGTCTCCACCACGCTGCATGGTATCGTGGTTGCAAAGATGGACACAGCCATGGACGTCGGGAGTCAAGTTGCGCATCATGCAGCCTATTGCGCACAGTTTGAGTCGTAACACGGCGTCCTGTGGCTGCACGAAAAGCATTATTCAACATGGTGGCGTTGCTGTCAGGGTGGCTCCATGCCATAATCCGTAGGTAACGGTCATCCACTGCAGTAGTAGCCTTGGGCGGCCTGAGCGAGGCATGTCATCGACAGTTCGTGTGTATCTCCTCCATGTCCGAACAACATCGCTTTGGTTCACTCCGAGACGCCTGGACACTTCCTTGTTGAGAGCCCTTTCTGGCACAAAGTAACAATGCGGACGCCATCGAACCACGGTACTGGCCGTCTCGGCATGGTTGAACTAGAGACAACACGAGGCGTGTACCGCCTTCCTGGTAGAATGCCTAGAACTGATCGGCTGTCGGATCCCGTCCGTCTAATACGGGCTGGTCGTGCATGGTTGTTCACACTTCGGGCAGGTTTAGTGAACAGTGAAAGGGACTGTGTCTGTGATACAATGTCCACAGTCAACGTCTATCTTCAGGAGTTCTGGGAACTAGGGTGATACAAAATTTTTTTATGTGTATAGAAGGGCACTATGGCTGCTCACACGCGTCGAGCTGCGGTAGCATGAGAATCTGAGTCTGCTACCGTAGCTCGACGCGTGTGAGGTGCCCATAGTAGCTTGTCTTTTATACATTCTGTTAAAAAAATAAAATATTAGAAAATAAAAAATATTTTGTGTCTGAAGCTTTATCGCTTGATTTTTAATTTTATATGTGAGATGTCAGTTTGAGAGTTTCACTTCTGATGAAGGCACTCACAGCAGTGCCTAAACCTAGGTGATAAGATTCTTCTTTTGCGACCGAGGGCTGCTATTGCTTTAATTTTATTTTTTATACGAAACTAATTTGCTGCTGTTAGGCTTTTATAGAAAACATCAGTATTAATATCATATCAGCTGTCTTTATAATTTAGAAACTAATGTGTTACCGTATGTTTATTTCTAGATTTTATAATGATTTTGTCGTTCTGAATCCTCTGGGAAGTCAAGGGGAAACTCCATTTTCTCGCATTGCAGGTACTTTCCACTACAGAAGCTGTACGCAGTAGGTAGCTTTTCTCTTTAAATGTGTTACCAGTATGCTGCTAAGGTATTATTCCGTTCTTAAATTCATTGTCTGGAGTTCTGGTTCAGACAGTGTGCTATGTATGAAACTTTTCAGTGTTCGTTTGGATTTCATAGCTCCGCTTCTCCCGGTCTGACACTTGTAAACTAGCAACTTATCACTCAAAATCGCATTTCACAGTCGGTGAAATAAGTCTGCTTGATTAGAAATCCATTTTCTCTCACAACATCCAAAGTGACCAGTGTGATTTTATATTTGATTTTCGTAGGAGAGGTTTTACTCATGAACTGTATTTACAAACTGCGAATACGGCCCCTCAGCAGTTAAACAAGTTAACGAAAAAGTAAGAAAATTTGTGCAAGACGAGCACTCGAGCCCAAATTTCCCGCTAATTGTGAGCAGTCGCCTCAACCACTTCGCCTGTTTCAGCGTACTTACAAGATTCGCCCAAATCTCCGTATGTCGTTGTGTCCGCTTCCACCACAGCTCGCGCAGTTATGTGATTCTCGCACAGGGAGAGTGCTCAGATAGCCGAACTTATTAAGGCGACCGCTCACGACAAGCAGGAAATCCGGGTTCAAGTCCCAGTTATGCGGAAATTTCCATTTGTTTCCTAAAACGTATAGCTCTTGTGGCACAGTATTTGCAGTTTGTGAATACATTTCACGATCTCGAAAGTCTTTTTGGGTTTACTGCCGGATCCTAAAATCAACTCGATTCGATATTTCAGCCATCCAACTGGTCGCCATCTTCAGGAGAATGCTGCCTCTGCTGATGAGTACCGCTAAGAACTGACTCCAGGCTCCAGACCGCCTCCTATACAGGGTGGTCCATTGATAGTGACCGGGCCAAATATCTCACGAAATAAGCGTCAAACGAAAAAACTAAAAAGAACGAACATTGTCTAGCTTGAAGGGGGAAACCAGATGGCGCTATGGTTGGCCCGCCAGATGGCGCCGCCATAGGTCAAACGGATATCAACCCCGGTTTTTTTAAAATAGGAACCACCATTTTTATTACATATTCGTGTAGTACGTAAAGAAATATGAATGTTTTAGTTGGACCACTTATTTCGCTTTGTGATAGATGGCGCTGTAATAGTCACAAACATATGGCTCACAATTTTAGACGAACGGTTGGTAACAGGTAGGTTTTTTAAATTAAAATACAGAACGTAGGTACGTTTGAACATTTTATTTCGGTTGTTCCAATGTGATACATGTACCTTTGTGAACTTATCACTTCTCAGAACGCATGCTGTTACAGCGTGATTACCTGTAAATACCACATTAATTCAATAAACGCTCAAAATGAAGTCCGTCAACCTCAATGCATTTGGCAATACCTTCAACGACATTCCTCTCAACAGCGAGTAGTTCGCCTTCCGTAATGTTCGCACATGCATTGGCACTGCGCTCACGCCTGTTGTCAGGCGTTGTCGATGGATCACGATAGCAAATATCCTTCAACTTTCCCCACAGAAAGATATCCGGGGACGTCAGATCCGGTAAATGTGCGGGCCATGGTATGGTGTTTCTACGAGCAATCGACCTGTCATGAAATATGCTATTCAATACCGCTTCAACCGCACGCGTCCTGTGTGCCGGACATCCATAATGTTGGAAGTACGTCGCCATTCCGGCATGCAGTGAAACCTCTTGTAGTAACATAGGTAGAACATACGTAGGAAATCAGCATACATTGCACCGTTTAGATTGACATCGATAAAGTGGGGGCCAATTATCCTTCCTCCCATAATGCGGCACCATACATTAACCCGCCTAGGTCGCTGATGTTCCACATGTCGCAGCCATCGTGGAGTTTACGTTGCCCAATAGTGCATATTACGCCGGTTTACGTTACCGCTGTTGGTGAATGATGCTTCGTCGGTAAATAGAACGCGTGCAAAAAATCTGCCATCGTCCCGTAATTTCTCTTGTCCCCAGTGGCAGAACTGTACACGGCGTTCAAAGTCGTCGCCATGCAATTACTGGTGCATGGAAATATGGTAAGGGTGCAATCGATGTTGATGTAGCATTCTCAACAGCGACGTTTTTGAGATTCCCGATTCTCGCGCAATTTGTCTGCTCCTGATGTGCGGAGTAGCCGCGACAGCAGCTAAAACACCTACTTGGGTATCATCATTTGTTGCAGGTCGTGGTTGACGTTTCACATGTGGCTGAACACTTCCTGTTTCCTTAAATAACGTAACTATCCAGCGAACGTTCCAGACACTTGGATGATGTCCAGGATACCGAGCAGCATACACAGCACACGCCCGTCGGGCATTTTGATCACAATAGCCATACATCAACACGATATCGACCTTCTCCGCAATTGGTAACCGGACCATTTTAACACGGGTAATGTATAACGAAGCAAATACCGTTCGCACTGGCGGAATGTTACGTGATACCACGTACTTACACGTTTGTGACTATTACAGCTCCATCTATCACAAAGCGAAAAAGTGATCCAACTAAAACATTCACTTTTCTTTACGTACTTTACGAATATGTAATAAAAAATGGGGGTTCCTATTTAAAAGAAACGCAGTTGGTATCCGTTCGACCTGTGGCAGCGCCATCTAGCTGGCCAGCCATAGTGCCATCTGATTTTCCCCTTCAAGCTAGACGAGTTTCGATCTTTGTAGTTTTTTCGTTTGATGCTTATTTCGTGAGATATTTGGCCCGGTCACTATCAACGGACCACCCTGTGTAGCCCATCGTACCGTACACGGCGCATGCGCCGCCCAACACGGTTGCTGACTTCCAAGACTGGGCAGGTGGTCCCGCACTTAGTAGAACACTGAGGGCAACGATATATCTCACTCAGGGACGATATTCGAATACTCGGAGTGGCCGAACCGAAGAACGTTTTGTTCTGATGCAGGGTAGAACAGGATTCCACGTCCTGGTAAGAGGAAAACCATTGTCTTTGTTAATTAAATTATCCGCCAACCTAATTTGAACTGCGTCTTTGTAGACACTGTTCCAAAAACCGCAAGTGGTGGCAACGATCACAGTTTCGTCAAAATTCATACCGTGAACCTCATTTAAGCAGTGTTCAGCTACTGCCGATTTTTCCAGCTGTTGGAGCCTCGTATGACGGCGATGCTCCTCAGACCTGTCATGAACTGTGCGAATCGAACGGCCGATGTAAGCCTTCCCACATCGACACGGAATTTTGTATACACCGGATTTCCTAAGCCCCAAATCATCTTTCACAGAACCGACTAGTGCCCTAATCTTAGAAGGTGGACGGAACACACTCTTAATGTTAAAATTCCTTAGGACTTTGGTACACAGAGCATATGCCATTTCCGACGAGGACGAGGACAGCTTAACTTGCACATTTGATGGTCGTTTTTAAGGAAAATTGATACTCAGAGAAGCAGATTCGTAGGGCTATGGAGTTCGGACCATCATTGGAGGTGCATGAATAGAAACATAGATCGGTGGCCTTTATCCCTTATGCTGGGGGCATATCGTTTAAGACAGGAAGAATTTTAAGGAATTTTAACAGTAAGAGTTACGTTCTACTAAGGGCGCCGCCACCTGCCCTGTCTTGGGATGGGCGGCGCATGCGCCGCGCTGTGTACGGTACGGTGGACTATATAGGACGTCAATTTGCAGCCAGGCATCGGTTCTCAGCGGGACTCATCAGCAGAGCCAGCATTCTCCTGAAGGTGGCGACCAGTTGGATCGCCGAAATATCGAATCGAGTTGATTTTAGGATCCGGCAGCAATCCCGAAGAGACTTTCAAGACTTATTACACCGGTAAATCCTACGAAGTTACATTTCACGATGTAATAAATTTGATTTATTTTAGCAAAGACTGAATTTACTGCAAAACCTCTCGACTTTGTTGTCATCTCATTGACATCAGGGATCAATGGGCCCACATTAATGTAACTGCCACTCGCTTCTCCTTCATGACGAACTCCCTTTTCATCAGAAACCCATCAACGACTTTCACTTAATCTTTATCAGTAGGCTGTGTGCCCAGTATCAGACCCATCGTTCTTCTCAGTTACTTTATGTCTTTCATTATCATTAAACCTGCCTCCACCAGAGACTATGCAAGCGTCCGATAGGCCCACCTCTGCAGCAAAAAAATCCACCCCTATGAATACAACGCAACAAAATGGACAGTCCCGCACATACGAAATCCAATTAGCATTGTAAGTGGTGCAGTTGACTGCAAAAATGCTTCCCTAAGGAGCTTGCTAGTTTATAATTGTGTTATCGTTCATCCTGGTTGTTTTCGGAGAAACTTTTCACAAGGTATCGCGTAGAATATTTTGAAAAGTGCAATAAATGAGGCATTTGGAAACCATAATTTGTTGTGGCAAGCATACTACATTTAGCATTGTTTGGTTGTTTTCTGTGAAGCTTTTACATTTTGTATGGATCGCACGCGTATCCGGAATTACGAGTGCTTGATTTTCGGACGAAGGCTTTGCGTAGTTCAAGAAGTGATCAGACTATTTCACGGAAATATCAAAATTGACGGGGAAATAGAGTTCCTGGGAATCAAGTTCTTGAAGTTCACCTTCTATTTTTTTTTTTCCGAGAAGCATTACGAAAGGAGGAATAAGCGTTCCTCATACAGGAATGGATATGGCAACTGTAGTAAACCATCCTTTTTCTGCTGATGTAACAGCACCAGCTTTGCTTCTTCCCTTACACGAAAAGAAACCTATGTATCTCGACCGTTTCTGTAACCAGGGTGAAAGTATTTTTCTTGCACATCTTCGAGAACGTTAAAAACCTTTGCTCATTAACTTTATTAAAGCCATGTAGTATTATCACTGAAGTGGAGTTTCGTTTTCTCAGGCTCATGTTTGAATGTCTCTTCCTACAATGTGTTCCCTAATCTTGCCTGCTATATCTATATATATAATATATATATAAAACAAAGTCGGGTTTGTTACAACACTTATAACTCGAGATCTGCTGGACCAATTTTCATGGTTTTTGATTTGTTGGATTTGTCTCCGCCCCGAATAGCAGAATACATCTTAAAAATAATGAAAAATTGACGAATAAAAATTTTCATGGTTTTTGATTTGTTGGATTTGTCTCCGCCCCGAATAGCAGAATACATCTTAAAAATAATGAAAAATTGACGAATAAAAATTTTCATGGTTTTTGATTTGTTGGATTTGTCTCCGCCCCGAATAACAGAATACATCATAAAAATAATGAAAAATTGAGGAATACTTGAAAAATACGTTATTTTCCCTAAAAGTTCTTTAGTTTCGGAGCTGTCAAATTTTTTTGTCAAAATCTGTAAGTAATGATTGACATTCATGGATGCGTTCATAAACTATTTAAAATGGATGAATAAACTATTATGTGTGTGTTTTTTTTAAAAAGATTGTAAAATATTACGCGTGCGTTCAGAAATGTGTAATGAATACTTAATCATTTCAATAAATGCTCATTTGTTTATTACATGTCAAACATTTGTTGTCCAATCCTGTCAAATACTGTAACAACTTTTTATGTGTGCGTTGAGAAATTTATTTTGTGTAAAATGTCTCGAAAGTTCAGGTAGGTACTGTTATATTTGTTTGTTTTAGACATTAATTTGTGTAAATTATTTATTAAATTAATTAAAGATTTATTCTACAGGTTAACAAAAGTGTAAATGTCTTTTCATAGGTTGTCTATGATTTTTCTTGATAAGCTATTGTCTATGTCTCGATTGTTTTATGTGGTTTTGTGCGAGTGCATATTCAGTATTACTATTAATAAAAATGCCGTGTCCTAGAAGATCTAATCTTTCCCAGCGGAGCCGTAATGCAATTAGGCAACGGAATATCGCGAGTCAATTATCTGACGAAGAACGAGAAATTGCCCGAGAAGAGCGCCGCGTTAGGATGGAGCAAAGAAGGGCCTTAATTCGTGCTTCTCAACCACAAGAGCAAAGAGAGGCAGCCCGTGAAACGGCTAGATCAGAAACGAGAAATCGTCGAGCTTATCGTACAGATGAACAGAGGAATAATCTTGGAAGTGCAAGAAGAAATGGTTCAGGTATTGATTTGAATCGAGCAGCGCTTCGATATGATTGCACCATCGACTACAGCTTGCATCGTTTAGTTTGCATTGGTCCAATGGTCGTTGTTTGCCAGCATTGTGGCGCATTGAAGTTTGCTGGTGAAACGCCTGGTTTGTGCTGCCTTAGTGGTAAAGTGACATTGCCATTAGTGGTCCCGCCACCAGAGCCATTGCGTTCCCTGCTTTATGGCGAAACACTAGCATCACGACATTTTCTAGCGACCACTCAAAAATACAATGACTGTTTCCAAATGACTTCATTTGGAGCGGAAATTATGCCCTTTGAGTTTAGACGAATTCAATTCCCGATTCGTCTTGCCTTCGCCATTACGATCAACAAATCACAGGGCCAATCCTTGACTATTTGTGGCCTCGATCTAGAAAATGCGTGTTTTTCTAATGGTCAATTGTACGTGGCATGCTCACGTGTCGGCAAACCATACGCATTATTTGTTCTTGCGCCTGACCAAAAAACAAAGAATGTCGTTTACCGAGGTGCTTGAATGAAAATCCGATTAATGAATTAATCAGAGTGTATCCCAACCTGCACAACATAGTTTTCAATGATTTTTTTCTGACATGTGTTTGAAGTACTTAATTATTATCAATTTTTTAGTTTTTATTCTCATTCTGTATGTATTCATCATCATTCATCAAAATAAAATACTTTTATATTTCTGTTTATATTAATATTATTTTGTATCATTGTATTACGTTCATCAAAGCCTAAATTAGTTCAGCTAAAAGGTAACACGACATTCATTGACTGTTAGGCGGTACGAAGTTCGCCGGGTCAGCTAGTCTTTATTATTTAATTGGTCTCATAGATTATTTTGCTTAGAAATCTGAAATGGCTTGCAGCGTAAATCAGTTACTGATAATCCACAACTTCATCGTTCCATGTCAGAAATATCGTTAACTAATTCTTCCCTTTGATCTCGATAGGATACAAATCTGAAATTCCATAGAATCATCTTGCGTTCAGAAGTACCACCGCTTTTTTCAGAAATGTTTTAAGTGTGTTTCTTGAGACAGTGAATAGTTTCATTGCTGGGGCAAACGGCATCTTCCCTTTTCTTACAGCATGCAATACTGTTTGCATAGCCTGGGAAATTGTTATAGTGATGTTCTTAAGTAATTAGCAGTATCTTCAAGGACAACTGTAGTAAGAGGATGTAGCTGCTCATCAAGTTGTCAATACTTTAATGTTTTAGAATATTTATTTATTTATTTTATGAATTACTATTATCTCACTAACAATTGAGTACTCTTGGAACAAATTAAATGCATTATGGTGTCCAGTAGTGCATATTGGCAAAGTTGCTGGACAGCATTATGCTAAATGTCTTCTAAATACGAAATTACATAACCCAGAGAGTTTAAAAACACATAGTTTAGAAGGCTAATATATAGCGTTTTATCAAAGTCGTAGCCTTTAACTGACAAATGAGTTTGTCGTTTACCCTATATCAGATTATAGATAACGTTAACTATTTCACAGCAGACGGTCGCCTTCAGCTATCGCCATTAAATTCGCTGACAATATCAATGTCATCTCTGAACTGCTCTACGTGTCGGCCACTAGTATCCAGCACCATCTTAGAAAATAAAAGTAAGTGGACGATTTACTCGCCATGGCCATGACAGTCGTTGTTGCTCAGCTCACCATCAACATCACAATCGTTAATTAAGTTCCACATCAATTTTCTATCCCATGTTACCGAACCCGAAACCCTTTAGTGTATACCAAAAAATGTCCTAATGAGAATGTTACATATTAGTTCATCTTCAGTGAAAGAACTAAAAAGGTACGAAAATACATTAATAATAATAGTAATAATAATAATAATAAATGAAAACACAACTATGGAAGAGTTACAACTACTGGTTTATATAGGAGCACTCACTACACTAAATATACACACTAGGCAGAGATCAGAACCAACCAACACACAGAAGAAACCCACAAAACCAGCATGGCAACACAGGCTACAGATCAAAATAGAAAAACTGAGAAAAGACATCGGACAGCTAACACAATTTATAAGAAATGAAATCTCGGAAAAAAAACGAAAAAGGTTAGGTAAAATCTCACAACAAGAAGCGACAGAGCAATTAGACGAAAAGAAGCAGAAATTACAAGCATTAGCCAAACGACTCAGAAGATACAAAAAAAGTGAAAATAGAAGGAAACAAAACCAAACATTCAACACAAACCAAAAGAAATTTTACCAGACAATAGATAACACACACATTAAAATAGACAATCCACCAAACATAACAGACATGGAACACTTCTGGAGCAACATATGGTCAAACCCGGTACAACATAACAGGCATGCACGATGGATACAAGCAGAAACAGACAAATACAAGATGATACCACAAATGCCTGAAGTGATAATTTTGCAACATGAAGTCACCCAAGCAATTAATTCTACTCACAATTGGAAAGCCCCTGGAAATGATAAAATAGCAAATTTCTGGTTAAAGAAGTTCACCTCAAACCATTCACATCTAACTAAATTATTTAACAGTTACATTGCAGACCCATACACATTCCCTGATACACTTACACACGGAATAACATATCTGAAACCTAAAGATCAAGCAGACACAGCGAACCCAGCTAAATATCGCCCCATAACATGCCTACCAACAATATACAAAATATTAACTTCAGTCATTAAACAGAAATTAATGACACATACAACACAGAACAAAATTATAAATGAAGAACAAAAAGGCTGTTGCAAAGGAGCACGAGGATGTAAAGAGCAACTGGTAATAGATGCAGAGGTGATATATCAAGCTAAAACTAAACAAAGGTCACTACACTACGCATACATTGATTACCAAAAAGCTTTTGATAGTGTACCCCACTCATGGTTACTACAAATATTGGAAATATACAAAGTAGATCCTACATTGATACAGTTCCTAAACGTAGTAATGAAAAATTGGAAAACCACACTTAATATCCAAACAAATTCAAATAATATCACATCACAGCCAATACAGATTAAGCGTGGAATATACCAAGGAGACTCATTAAGTCCTTTCTGGTTCTGCCTTGCTCTGAACCCACTATCCAACATGCTAAATAATACAAATTATGGATACAATATTACTGGAACATACCCACACAAAATCACACATTTGCTATACATGGATGATCTAAAACTACTGGCAGCAACAAATCAACAACTCAACCAATTACTAAAGATAACAGAAGGATTCAGCAATGATATAAGTATGGCTTTTGGAACAGACAAATGTAAGAAAAATAGCATAGTCAAGGGAAAACACACTAAACAAGAAGATTACATACTGGATAACCTCAGCGACTGCATAGAAGCGATGGAAAAAACGGATGCCTATAAATATCTAGGATACAGACAAAAAATAGGAATAGATAATACAAATATTAAAGAAGAACTAAAAGAAAAATATAGACAAAGACTAACAAAGATACTGAAAACAGAATTGACAGCAAGAAACAAGACAAAAGCTATAAATACTTATGCCATACCAATATTGACCTACTCATTTGGAGTAGTGAAATGGAGTAACACAGACCTAGAAGCACTCAATACACTTACACGATCACAATGCCACAAATATAGAATACATCACATACATTCAGCAACAGAAAGATTCACATTAAGCAGAAAGGAAGGAGGAAGGGGATTTATCGACATAAAAAACCTACATTATGGACAGGTAGACAATTTAAGAAAATTCTATCTAGAACGAGCAGAAACTAGCAAAATACACAAGGCAATCACTCATATAAATACATCGGCTACACCACTGCAATTTCATAACCACTTCTACAACCCTTTAGATCACATAACATCAACAGATACGAAGAAAGTAAATTGGAAAAAGAAAACACTTCATGGCAAGCACCCGTATCATCTAACACAGCCACACATCGATCAAGACGCATCCAACACATGGCTAAGAAAAGGCAATATATACAGTGAGACAGAAGGATTCATGATTGCAATACAGGATCAAACAATAAACACCAGGCATTACAGCAAGCATATTATTAAAGATCCCAATACCACAACGGATAAATGCAGACTTTGTAAACAACAAATAGAAACAGTAGATCACATCACAAGCGGATGTACAATACTAGCAAATACAGAATACCCCAGAAGACATGACAATGTCGCAAAAATAATACATCAACAGCTTGCCTTACAACATAAACTTTTAAAACAACACGTTCCTACATACAAGTATACACCACAAAATGTACTGGAGAATGATGAATACAAATTATACTGGAACAGAACCATTATAACAGATAAAACAACGCCACATAACAAACCTGACATCATGCTCACCAATAAAAAGAAGAAATTAACACAACTAATCGAAATATCCATACCCAATACAACAAATATACAAAAGAAAACAGGAGAAAAAATTGAAAAATACATCCAACTGGCTGAGGAAGTCAAGGACATGTGGCATCAGGATAAAGTTGACATCATACCAATTATACTATCAACTACAGGAGTCATACCACACAATATCCACCAGTACATCAATGCAATACAGCTACATCCAAACATATATATACAACTACAGAAATCCGTAATTATTGATACATGTTCAATTACCCGAAAGTTCCTAAATGCAATATAACACATACTGTACAGTTAAAAGGAAGTGACGCTTGATCAAGGTCCGCGTCACTCCATTTTTAACCGGACTTAAAGTCTGAGAAAGTGAAGATAATAATAATAGTAAGGAGAAGAAGAATTAGAAGATAGAAAGAGTGTGTCTTACATTAAGGTGATCCACAGCTAATAATATTCTTAGTGCTGTAAACAAACAGAAACGAACAACATAACAATAAATGTTATTATAACTCAGTATCAGATAGTCTGTCATTCTGTGGTTGCCAGTTTAAAGCCTGAACTTAAGATTACTTTAGTCTTCACAGGAAAATATGCCTGTGTCATGAACAAGGACATGCAAAGAAATATTCTATTCCAAAATAATTATTAGTCACGAAGTTCATATCCTTTTTACTATTTATTCATTATCCTTAATCAAGTTTGTATGGATAAATAGTTGATACATTAGACTCGCATGTGACCATCATTGTAGTGAATTCTAGGTAACATTTGGAGGTCACAGCTTCTGTCTCCCATGTACATGTCGCTAGTTGAATTCAGCAGTCTTCTGTAGCCTGACATGCTGGTGGATCATGTCTTGGGTGAAACTATGTGCAGTAAGAGCCCAATATTAATAGTCACGAACATTACGTTCCTGTACCTGTTGTCACAAAACTCGTGTAGAAAAACTCAAAAAGTTTTGTTGAAGTTCATGGTGAAGACCTTCTGCTGTCTTATTTCGTACATTACTACTGGCTTCGGTCATAGGCCATTTTCAAACTTTAAAACCCTGAAATGACAACTAAAGGTTTTCACTATGAATTTCAACGATTATTTAGCAGCTGATTTTCCACACCTACATGAGTACATAAAAAACTTTTGTATTGCGGCAGCTGCACTTAAAATTTCTGCTACGAGAGCGCAACAGTGAGGGGTTAGGCAAGATGGCGGCAGGCGCCAAGAAAGCGTATGTTGTTGCTTCAAATACATTCAAATCAATGTGCCGTAATGGTGCAGCGGACCTTCAGAACAGAGTTCAACGAAGATCCTACAACTACCAACTCCATTCGGCGATGGTATACGCAAGTTCAAAGCTTCAGGATACCTCCGGAAGGAAAAATCAACCATTCGGCCTGTAGTGAACGAAGAAACAGTGGACCACATGCGGGCAACTTTCCCACGTAGTCCACCGAAGTCGACGAACAGTGCAAGCAGAGAGCTGAACATAATCACAACCGACCATCTCGAAGCTCTTAAGGAAAAGACTGAAACTGATGCCTTACTGCTTTCAATTGCTGGAAAACGCTTTGAATTGTCGATACACTTGCAATAGCTGATGGAAAAGGATGTGTTTTGTGGGAAACTCATCTTCAGCGAAGAAACAACATGTTTTGTGAATGGTACGGTGAACAGGCAGAGTGCGCAGATTTTTGGGGGCAGAGAATTCCCACGCTATCGTGGAGTAAATTCGAGATTTATCAGAAGTTAATGTGTTCTATGCAGTCTCAAAGTTTAAAGTTGGTGGTTCCTTTTTCTTCTGTGAAAAGTCCGTTGTAGGACATGTGTATCTTTACATGCTAGAAAACTGGAGACCGGCCATGTAGCGTCATCTATCAACTGGATGTGGCTTCATGTATCAACAGGATGCTATTCCACCCGATTTCCATCATGATGTTCGTGAAGTTTCGAACTGGAAGGTGACAAATCTATGGATCAAACGTGGTGTGTTTGATGATCAGCAATTCACGTCATTGCCTCCATGCTCTACCAACGTAACCCTATACTATTTCTTTATGTGGGGTTATGTGAAACATTGTCTTCTATGTTTGTGTATGTGAACCGAACTTGCGTCAAAAGTAATTGCAGAAGTTACGCCAACAACAATATTTTATTACTTGTAAAATGCAGTTTATATTTTGTAACGATATAAAATACACAGTAAAGTAACACAGAACGATGTACGGTTATAATTACGTGCAACACAAACAAACAAAAGGACAAAGAAAAATCATCCTCTCCCAATTTCCCAGTTTGTATCTCGCTCCCTACCGATGCCACCAATAACCCTGCCATTTACTACGCCATCTATGTACTGTACCAAAACTATTGAAACTTGGTTTTCGTAGAATGCAAGTATACTTCAAACAAATAGCTCCTGACTGCAATTCTGTCACATCTGCACGACGCCACAAATAATTTTACTGATTCGATGTACTCCACAGGAGCATACACGCCACTCCACTGCCATTACTTACAGAGGTAGGACAAAAATATAAAAAGACCGCGAGAAATGCATGCTTGAAGAGAAATGTGGATCTTGAAGTAGGACAGTCTTGGTAGGAACCAAGACTGTGTTGTTTCAAGATATTGATAACCAGTTGGTGTATCAGGCACCCAGCATGGAATGGAATCATTGCTAACCAAGTCTGCAGATTCCATTGTTGTATTTCACCGAGAACAATACCAGCGCAATACCCTCAATACGTTGCAACTGTCAGTTGTGGTCACAACAGCCTTCTGTGTAGCTCTGAGTGCATTATGTCTGAGCTAAATGAATTAGAAAGTGGGTGAATTGTTTACGCGCAAAGGGGGGGGGGGGGGGGGGAGATGGGAGGAGCGTCTGTAACCAAGGTAGCCAAAGTGCCTCTTATTGAAGATGTACAGGATGAGTCACCTAACATTACCGCTGGATGTATTTCGTAAACCACATCAAATACTGACGAATCGATCCCACAGACCGAACGTGAGGAGAGGGGCCAGCGTAATTCGTTAATACAAACCATAAAAAACTGCACGGAAGTATGTTTTTTAACACAAACCTACGTTTTTTTAAATGGAGCCCCGTTCGTTTTGTTAGCACATCTGAACATACAAGCAAATACGTAATCAGTGCCGTTTGTTGCATTGTAAAATGTTAATTAAATCCGGAGATATTGTAACCTAAAGTTGACGCTTGAGTACCACTCCTGCGCTGTTCTATCGTGTGTATCGGAGAGCACTGCAACATACATCGCGTTTCTACAGAATGATCTGCCAACGTTGCTCGAAAATGTCCCACTGGAAACGCGTCGACGTATGTGGTATCAGCATGATGGTGCACCTGCACATTCCGCAATTAACACTAGGGTGACCCTTGACAGGATGTTCGACGGGCGTTTCATAGGATGTGGAGGACGCATAAATTGGCCAGCCCGTTCTCCTGATCTTACACCTCTGGACTTCTTTCTGTGGGGTACGTTAAAGGAGAATGTGTACCGTGATGTGCCTACAACCACAGAGGATATGAAACAACGTATTGTGGCAGCCTGCGGCGACATTACACCAGATGTACTGCGGCGTGTACGACATTCATTACGCCGGAGATTGCAATTGTGTGCAGCAAATGATGGCCATCACATTGAACGTCTATTGGCCTGACATGTCGGGACACACTCTATTCCACTCCGTAATTGAAAACGGAAACCACTTGTATACCTGTACCTCACCCCTCATGGTAATGTACATGTGCGTCAGTGAAAAAGACCAATAAAAAGGTGTTAGTATGTGAACGTAATGTGCTGTTCCAGTCTCTTCTGTACCTAAGGTCCATCACCGTTCCCTTTGGATCCCTACGTAATGCAACAAACGACACTGATTACGTATTTGTTTATATGTTCAGATGTGCTAACAAAACTAACGGGATTCCATTTAAAAAAACGTAGGTTTGTGTTTAAAAACATACTTCCGTGCATTTTTTATGGTTTGTATTAACCAATTACACTAGCCCCTCTCCTCACGTTCGGTCTGTGGAATCTATTCGTCTGTATTTGATGTGGTTTACGAAATATATTCAGCGGTAACGTTAGGTGATTCACCCTGTATACTGCATACAGGGAAAACGGAGGAACATCATCCGCTTAGTCACAACGTGAACGGAAGTGTGTGATCGCGTGATCGAGACCGACCGTTAGTGAAGGGGTTGTGACGAAAAATTAGAGGACGAAAGCTGTGATAGCAACTGGATTACTGAATGTCGACAACAAAACAAGGCGAAGGGAGCTCCAGAAGCAGTGAACTGCAAGGTGACCTGGAATTCTACGAAAACTCATCAGTGAGGCAAATGCTCGTAATAGGAAAATCTGGTGCCGAAGCCATAAAACGGAGCAATGGAAAAATATCCGCGTGTCTGTTCTCAACTGCTGGCCGAGTTTAAGTCCCAGAGTGAAAAACGGCGTGTGTTCGGTGACGATTTGAGCAACCATATCTTGGTATTCCACGGGCACCGTGTTTGTTATGCAACTGCGCATTACTGCCAAGGATTATGTGACTATTTTCGCTGATCGGGTGCACCCCATGGTACAACGTTTGTTCCACCATAGTGAAGCTCTGTTCCGAGACGACAGGACACTTCTTGACACAGCTCACACAATCCAGTACTGTTTTTGTGAGCACTCGCAGGAACTTTCACATCTCCTCTGGCCACCGCAGTCATCAAGTTTCCATATGTTTTAGCCTTTCTTGTATTTTTGGTGAGAGGGGCGCATGACCGTTATGTTCCTCCACAATCGCTACTTGTACTTGCCACTATTTTGAAGGAAGAATGACATAAGATTCTCTTAACAACCGTACATAACGTGTATTTACCCATTCCAAGAGGACTGGAAGCTATTTTCTAACCGTATTAGTCACGGTAATGTGTTGTGTTTGTGTGTTTCCGTATATTTGCTCGCCTCTGAGTGCCAGCGGAGAAGGGCAATATGACCGCCGGGGACACACTACATCTTCAGCGCTCCAAGGCGACCAGTTGAAACGTAATTTTTGCTGTTTAGTATTAATGTTAATTAAGACTTTGTTAATAACAATACGAATCTCCTGTTGCTGAAGTAATACTGTTGCCTTTGCAATGAGAATAATGCATACTGATATCCACTGACAAAACTTCATACCCCTGTACTAAACGGCGGTTCCGTTCAACAATAAGTGGAAAGGCTACCTCAGCCAGACTTTAGCCACCAGGTACCTACAACTTGATAGGTCTAATACTAATGCCCGTGTTGTCATATCTCACGAAATTTTTTCCACAAATGAAACACCTCAAACTATCATCCAATAACGTTTTAGGTATTGGGGCTACCACAGTAAGAAAACGTAGCATACCTGCACAAAACTGTTCATGCACATTTTATCTAACTCTTTCTCAGTAGACTAAAACAAGAAAGACAACAATATTAATATAACACGACCTAAAACCGAGTCTACTGAATGTAGTCGATATGAATTGTATCAGGCTGGACTATTAACAGATCTATATGTAACTGCAGTATCAATGGAGTTTTGCAAGAAAATTATACTGTCTTACAAAATTCTGCCATATGTCAGTCTATTCGTTAATTATACAGTGTCCAAAGGCAGAAAATGCATGCAAGGAATCAGTTAATTTAATTAATTAAGAAACGTCTCATCAGAAGATTGCATCAATTGTTTGAACATTGATACTATGTATATGCTAGTGTTTCATGTTACGAAGTAGTGAAGTTAAACTTATTTACTATGCTCAACTCAAAAAAAAAAAAAAAAAAAAAAAATTATGCTACGAAGTAAAAATTTTTTTTCAGCTGAATGAGGATATTTTAATTAATTTTTAAAATGTCATTGTTAAATCCATAGAGTAAATATCTCTGGAGTGAGCATTGCGTTCTGCGCATGTTGTCAACATTAAACCAGGATTGTCACGTGATCTCGGGACTTCGCTGTGCCTGTGTGCTTTCTGCAGCGTTTGAAGTTTATAATACCAAGACGCTATTCCCTACGCATTTTTACGTGCTCGCTGTTCACTCAAAACTGAAAAGAGCGACGCGACACGATCGACGGCCATATTAGAGACACTGTCTAACACATCTGTGCAAAACTTTATCGGGTTTTCCCAATGGTTTCCATTTCGCGACCGATCGGAACGTACTTTCTGGACAACCCTCGTAGTAAAATGAGAAAACGAAAGAATAAATATGAAGACAACAAACATGAGCGTAAAACGCCCTCCCATGTATAGTGAACATTTTTTAAACGAATTTATCTCAGGTAATACATTTGTGCTAAAAAGAAAAAGAGATCTTTGTTCGCCGTACAAATTCCACTATATTCCAAGAATACTGCTTCATGATATAATAACCGAGGTCTCCTTTTCAACACACCGGAAAATTATCTTCTTGTTCTTCATTTTATGCCAGACGCGTTGTCTACTGAACACATACAGCTCAATAAAATGGGATGTTCATAAATTAGTTAGCCGCGCGGGGCACCCGGGCGGTAGTGTGCGTCTTGTAACGGTTCGCGCGGCTCCCCCCGCCCCCCGCCGGAGGTCAGAGTCCTCCCTCGGGCATGGGTATGTGTGTTGCCCTTAGCGTAAGTTAGTTAGGTTAAGTAGTGTGTAAGCCTAGGAACCGATGACCTCAGCAGTTTGGTCCCATAGCACCCTACCACAAATTTCAATTTTATACATTAGTTATAGAAAAGTAGCTGACCTTCAACCGTGGAATGGATAAGTAACTTGCAGAAATGTTTGATACTTGCTGAATGCAGAATATCTTCAAATTTTACTTTCGCCTGCTGGTTCCCGACGTTCCCGCTAGATTGCATGTGCGAGTAAGTTCTCCAACAGTCATCTTGGAGTCGTATAGAGCGGTACAGAGCGTGCGCGGTTTTCTTTATGGTTTCATAAATCCAATTCCGCTACTATCATTCAGAGACAATTCGGGCCTAAATATTGCAGGCCACCACCTCAAACGCAAACTTTCATTAATTGGTACAATCATTTCACCGAAACTATCTGTGGACGCCGGTCAGGATCGTCTAATAGGAATAGCAGGAAATTGATTACACATGGGATATTTGTCGTGTTGCAAAAGTTAGCCACTTTGAAACTTTGTACACAAAACTTGAAGATAAACTGCACTCAGTGTGTACCAGACATTTCTTTAAGTTATTTATCTTCTTCACAATTAAAGGTTCGTTTTGTGTAACTAGTTTATAGACACCCAGAACTCAGTCAACCACCCATTCCCTTACATCGGAGCAGTCTGGCAAGCATTGTAACTAAATCACAGCATTTCGCACAAATGCTAGTTACGTTCCTTTAACGTGGATGCGCCATACCTCTTGCTCCATTTTCGAGCTACCGAGAGATTACTCGGTCTCTCGCTGGTGACGAATGCAACTCTGACCTTCCATTTTCCTGCACAGACTACCTATTTTATTGAGTCTTCAACTGAAACATTGTAGGTTTTCTTGTAACACTAACAGACTTTTTCCGCCTCATGTCATGAAGAACTCCGCAATCAGGGGTAAAATTTTTGTTGGTTAAAACACAACCGGTTTCGCGGTCTAAAGCCGCATCATCAGGTGCAACCTACACGGTACAAAGCAAAGCACAGTGTCACCATATTTTGTGGATATTAAAATTAATAAATGAACGTCTTAATATACTCACAACGTTAAACGATCATTGGCATACCCATCGCTCTTAGTTAAAATTTACTATTCAGTGAATATCGTCAATGATATGGCGAGTGAAAGGTATTCAAGATGTGCTCCATTCTTTAAAATTTGCCTCCAACAAAAAAAGAAAGGAAAATATTTTATAGTGAACGGACCCTAACAGTTTTCAAAAGGGGGCCGAATTGGCGATAAGAAAATTTCGCTACTAAAATGACAGGGCAGCTCGGTGCAAGGCAAGGCGAAACCGGCCCGCATGAACGACAAAGGGAGACTATCCAACCATGTGCACAGCGTGACGTGTGACGTCATCTACTCATGACTAGCAGCTCTGCGTCGCTACCTTTACAAGCGAAAATAATACAGAGCTTTACCACGCACTACCATCTAATCATTCAAACAATCCAAACTGGTCAGAATGCTATGGTACTTTAATTCTAATTGAGTATTCAACGTGAACTGTATGTTTTAGTTTTTATATCTAATATTTTCTTCTTCCTCTAATATATTCAAAATATGTCTCTTTCCCTTTATATGAATTATTTTTACATTTTCTGAAGGGCTTGTGATGCTGTGTACCTTTGCGCATAAATGTGCTTTTAATGCACGTACTGGATGACTTAAGTTAAGGTGTTCCTGAAACCTTATTCGAAATGACGTACCAGTTTTTCCTACATAGTTCTTAGAGAAACCATTGGGTGTAATGCAGTATACACCCGCTTCATTAAACAGGGCGAGTCACTAACTACTACCACCTAGGATAGCTCTGAAACTATGACAAGAGCTGAAAAGTTTGTGGGACAAAAGTTGCATAGGACAACGGGGAGTATAATATGTCATTGGTTTTTTGTTGCTAGGTGCGGTCGCGTCAGAGATATGAAGGTCATTTTATTAAATGGGATGCTATAGTTTGATACTTATTTTCTGATAGCGGCTATCGAGACGAATCCAATGATGTGTAACAATAAGTTCTTTGAAGGTTAACGAAGATCACAAAGGGTGGCATGAACGTCCATTTACAGAAGGTGTTCGAAATGATGACCACTGGTTTCAATGCACTGCTGCAACCTTCTCATCATGGATTGAGTGGTATTCCGTATCACATCGGCAATTATTGAAGCACATATTCAGACAATTCTCTCTCGCATATCTTCAGGTGTAGTTGGAACGTCTTTATAAACAATGCCTTTTACGAATCCCCACAAGAAAAAATCCAGAGGCGTCAAGTCTGGCGAACGAGCCGACCACGACACATTGCCTCCGCGTCCAGCGGTACGGGAATTATCTCTGCAGTTCATTTCTAGCCATTAGCGAAAAATGTGCCGGTCACCCACCATGTTGATAAAACATTCTGTTCTTTGTACCTAAAGCTATTTCTTCCAATAACAGACCTAACGTTTCTTGCAGGAATTTGGAGTACTTCCTACAATTAAGATTTCCTTCTATGAAATAGGGGCCTATAATTCTGTCCTCCAGAATCGCACACCGTACATTCACCGACCACGGTTTTTGGTGTGCAACTTTTCGCACCCAACATGGATTTACAGTTACCCAATAATGCATGTTATGCAAATTAACATTTCCACCGTTCGTGAATGTAACCTCGTCAGTAAATAAAATCAAATTAATAAATGTGTCAACCTTCTGAATCTGAACTTGAGCCCATCTGCAGAATTCGGTACGACATATACAATCCGTACGAGTTAATTCTTGGTGGAGACTAATATGGTAAGGATGATATTTACGGCGATGCGGAACACGAACAACACTACTGTAGATCATGATAGATTTCTTCGCGATTTGATGCGAACGAACAGAAGAGTCTCGAACCACAGTGGCAAGTGTACCAATTTCCGTTTCCTCTTTAGTAACTTTCATTTGGCGGATATATTTCCGACGCGTCAAAGATCCAGTTGTTCTCATTGTAACACACATATTTAAACGTAGGCCGTGTAGGGTGAGTACTTTGAGGATATATTTCAGCATATAAGTCTCAATCTCTCAGTAAATTTCGTTGGCAATCTTCGTCTATCAGAAGCATATCGACTTGTTCTTCGAAGGAATACATCATTCACATTCGCTTGATTCGAAGATACGTCTTACCGCTCGTATTACTGTTGTGTTGAGAAACCGTCGAATGGTGTTTACATGTCAATGTCACGTTAGATGGTTACGCCGTATTCTACGAATATTTACTATTTGCACGATGTACGAGAGAGAACTGTCAGAGCATGTGCTTCGATAAGTGCCGAAGTGATAAGGAATACCACTCAGTCCATGATAAGAAGAGGGCAGCACTGCATTGATACCAATGGTCATCACTTCGAACACCTTCTGTAAATGGACATTCACGCCACCATTTTGACCTTCGTTTACCTTCGAAGACAATGTTACACATCATTGGATCTGTCTTGATAGCCGCTATCAGAAAGTAAGTACCAAACTATACAGTAGCGTCCCATTTAAAAAAACAAAGTTGACCTTCATATCTCTGACGCGGCCCAACCTAGCAACAAAAAACCAACGTCACATTATGGCCCCCGTTGCCCGATGCAATTTTTGTCCCACAAACGTTTCAGCTACTATCATACTTTCGAAGTTATTCTAGGTGGCAATAGCTAGTGACTCACCCTGTATTTATTTACCACAGCTTTTTTCTTGTGCCTGAGTTTTCTGACTAGATCCGATAATGTAAAATACACTGGAATAATGCCGGCCACTGTGGCCAGGCAGTTCTAGGCGCTTCAGTCCGGAACTGCGCTGCTTCTACGGTCGCAGGTTCGAATCCTGCCTCGGGCATGGACGTGTGTGATGTCCATAGGTTAGTTAGATTTAAGTAGTTCTAAGTCCCATAGTGCTTAGAGCCATTTGAACCATTTGAAAACTGGGATAATATTTTTAGATCTCATATATCTGCCACCATCCAAGTATGGTATTGTACAAAAAAAAAAAAAAAAAGCGCCACTTTTCCTCCTCGGCTGGTCTAAGCGTTATAAAATCTGTCTCTGATCCCCTACGGGAAGGAAGATTTTTTTCTCAATACACTTCTGTTGACTGCATTAACAGAATCTGGACTGTAAGAGTTTTGATACGTTATATACTGTGTAACCTCATATTCAGCCACTTGAACATCACGAGTAAGGGGCACTTCATACATTTGGTTTAACATGGCACCGAATGCTGCCGATTTATGTTTCATTGGGTGACATGACTGCCTATTTATAGCAAGATCTGTAGTGGTTCGCTTTCGGTAAATATCGAAGCCAATATTTCCATTTCTTACGCTCTCTTGGAGCTTCACATACGGTAAAGTGACATTCTCAGAGCACTGTCCAGTGAGCTGCGTCTTTTGGTTCAAACTGTTTGGATCCGAGAGAAACTGGTCGCTTTCAACATTATTACCATCATATAATATGAAAACATTGTCAACATATCTATTCCATAAAGTAGATTGTCCAGCATATTGAGGGAATTTTGTCATAAATTATTGCTCTTTTTTCGCAGGATAGCCTACTTAACTTTTGAGCCTTAATAAAAATGAAAAAGTGACATATTTTACACTCAGCCTAAGTCGGAAGTGCGACAGATCCATTATTTCACAAAACTGTGTGAATCCCGATCGTAATTGTTGTAGAATTTCTCCTTATTCTATGAAAATACTAGTTAAGAGTTTTGGTTTCCAATTTTTATCCGCCTTTCTCTCTGGTAGCAGTGTATGTCATTTTTTTCCGCTGTGAAAAATAGATTTGTCTAGTTTTCTGTTCCCATTGCCTGGTGCGTTCCTGCTCTACCGAATGCTTTCGCTGTTACTGCACAAGTCCTTAACTACTTTCGGCGCGATAGGTACTTTCGTACTTTACTAAGGGAGAAGAGCAGCGGTTCAGTTCGGAGCGTTCTTGTCAAAAGCAGCTACAGATACAATGTGTAATTCACGAAAAAGACGCAGAAATCCATTCCGGCGAAGCGCTCTCCACTTCCGAACGGTCGAGGAAAGGCAGTTTTACTGCGTCCCTCCTCCGAAGTGAGCGACAGCAACATGAGAGTTGTTTGCAGAGGACGGCGCGCCAAGTAATGGCCTATTGATTTTGCCGGCGGTAGCGGCCGTCGTGGCCCAGCGATCGCCGGCTTTATGTACATTTCGCAGCTGCTGGACGGCGTACCGGAAACGCAACACTGGTCTCCTCTGAGGGATACAACCGTGGTCAGGAGGTCATCAGAGCTTCCCCGTCGGACGACGCCTGGACATCCCTGTGTTTTTATGCGTCGGCAGAGATCAGATACAGTCCGCTGGAAGATAATACATTCTAAAATGTAAAAAGGACGCGCCACAAAGGAATTATCCCATCTGGTGTTTACCTACATAAACAAACAAACGTTTACAATTTCAGAAAAATTTGTTGATTTATTCAAGAGAAAGACCTTCACACACCGATAAAGCCAATAATGAGTTCATTTGGCCTGTATGCAAGCAGTTATTCTTCTTGGCAGCGATTGATACAAATGTCTGATTTCCTCCTGTGGGCTATAGTACCAGTAGGTAAATTAGATCATCAAAATCTCGAGATGGTGGAGGGACCCTACCCATAATGGTTCTCAGTTGTGGAGAGATCCGGCGACCTTGTTGGCCAAGGTAGGGTTCGTCAAGCACGAAGGCAAGTGGAAGCCTTCGCCATTTGGGGGAGGGCATTATCTAAAATCTAAGCTTAGGTAGGCTTAGCGTGGAGGGCAGCAAACGGGGCGTTCCTTAGGGGCAAACCAAAGGTATCCTGTTATGAAATGAAATGGCATCCCAGATCATCACCCACAGAAGTAATATCCGGCGTTCCCCAAGGAAGTGTTATAGGTCCTCTATTGTTCCTGATCTATATTAACGACATAGGAGACAACCTGAGTAGATGATCAAAATGACTTGCAAAATGATTTAGATAAGATATTTGTATGGTGCGATAAGTGGCAATTGACCCTGAATAAGGAAAAGTGTCAAGTTAGTCATATGAGTAGTAAAAGAAATCAGCTAAATTTCCATTACGCGATAAGTCACACAAATCTGAAGGCTTTAAATTCAACTAAATACTTAGGGATTAAAATTACAAATAACCTAAATTGGAACGATCACATAGATAATATTGTGGGTAGAGCAAATCAAAGACTGCGATTCATTGGCAGAACACTTAGAAGGTGCAACAGGTCCACCAAAGAGACTGCTTACACCACGCTTGTCCACCCTATTCTGGAGTACTGCTGTGCGATGTGGGATCCGCATCAGGTGAGACTGATGGATGACATCGAAAAAGTACAAAGAAGGGCAGCTCGTTTTGTATTACCACGACATACGGGAGATACTGTCAGACATGATACGCGAATTGGAGTGGCAGTCATTAAAACAAAGGCGTTTTTCGTTGCGACGGGATATTCTCATGAAATTTCAGTCACCAGTTTTCTCCTCCCACTGTGAAAAAGTTCTGTTGGCACCCACCTACATAGGGAGAAATGATCATCACGGTAAAATGAGAGAAATCAGGGCTCGCACAGAAAAATTTAAGTGCTCGTTTTTCCCGCGTGCCGTACGAGAGTGGAACGGTAGAGAGACAAGTAGCAGGTGGGTCATTGAACCCTCTGCCCGGAGCTTTATTGTGAATACCAGAGTAATCACGTAGATGTAGATGTAGATGTAGATATTGTCGGGCCGTCTGATGGGCGACAGTCAGCTTGGTATACCATCGTTGTCCGGAGTGTCTCCAGGCGTTTGTTCGGCCTGGAATCTCATTGATCACAATTGAATTGTCCTCAGCGATGAGTCCCGACTGCCGGCCGGTGTGGCCGTGCGGTTCTAAGCGCGTCAGTTTGGAACCGCGTGACCGCTAGGGTCGCAGGTTCGAATCCTGCCTCGGGCATGGATGTGTGTGATGTCCTTAGGTTTGTTAGGTTTAAGTAGTTCTGAGTTCTAGGGGACTGATGACCTCAGAAGTTAAGTCCCATAGTGCTCAGAGCCATTTGAACCATTTTTTTGAGTCCCGACTAGAACTGAGTTGCAGTGACCAGCGAAGTTGTAATTATTTGTTTTCCTGTAGCTGTACATCACATGTACTGATTTCCGTCCCATTCGGATAGATCCTTCGCGGTGCGTCTCTCTCTCTCTCTATCTCTTTCGTTTTTAATTTTGTTTTATTTTTTTATCTTAGAGTATAATCACAAAGAAAAATAAAGTACAGCATCTTTGGTCCTCCCTCTGACTGAGTCACATTCGTGATTCGTTGTTGTCCAACGTATATCTGGCCATTTAGATTTATCTTGTCTCTAAATTGTTCGAATAAGCAAAATATTGGCATAGTTCCTCTGAAAACAAGCTGCCTGATTTCCTGACTCATCCTTGCTCACACTGGACTCGCATTCGTGAGGACGACGGTTCAATCCCGTCTCCGGCCATCCTGACTTAGGTTTTCCGTGATTTCCCTCAATCGCTTCAGGCAAATGCCGGGATGGTTCCTTTGAAAGGGCACGGCCGATTTCCTTCCCCATCCTTCCCTCACCCGAGCTTGCGCTCCGTCTCTAATGACCTCGTTGTCGACGGGACGTTAAACACTAATATCCTCCTCCTCATCCTTGCTCAGTCACTCTTGTTCTTCGTAGTTAAAGGCTTCATCTTTGACGAGACCTTTAACTATGCTCTACTTGTCTTGCGCTCCGTAAAACCGTTGCTGCCTTAACGGAAACAGAGAAGCAGTGTTAGTTGTTTGACCACATTTGGTGGACACCTAGGATTCGCAGAAACAGAGTAAAGGAAGACTGGAAAGAAAATGAAACGCTAGGAGCGTCTTTAAGAGAAAAAAAAATGGGCTGGCGGACGACGTTCTGTCTTTGTTAGTGCGTTGCCCACCAAAAGTATGTGTACAGATTCCAGTCCCTGTACAGCAAACAGTTTTTAAATGTCTGAGAAGTTTATTTCTGATCTGAAATAAGCAACAAGAAATACACCCCGCTTTGTTACAATCCCACTCCATAAGTTATACATTCTCCAGCGCTTTATATTCATTATCTGAATCATGTCCGAATGAAATTTCTATCGTAATTCAGAGTAATACCGACACTGCAATATCTTATTTATCTGCCGACAACGGGCAGGCGACTTCCAAGTAAAATGTCCCACGTATGGGATTATCCATAATGGACATATGAGTACAGGTTGTAGACACATTGTTGACGACATATAGAAATTTGGGTGCGTGCCGTGAGCCAAATGATAGCGCGACGGCTCGCAATAAGCGGGAAATTCAGTTCGAGATCCGGTCAAGCACAAATTTTCTTGTCTTCACTCAATTATAAGGCTGATGATACTCCATATTATAACAACTGCGGATACATTTGATGAATCTCTTTTCTGTGGCTGAAAGATCAAATTTTGATCATAGTATAACTGCCGCATACATCTATATGCTGTTCATATCCTGCAAGACATTATCGCGTGTACATATGAGTACAGTAACTTCACCTTACACTTCCTTACTTCGCCTACACCATTTTGAGGTTCATCTACTCATCACTCCTGTTATCAAATACCATTAGGAGCTACTAGATATTCACATCGCCGTCAATGAAACAATTATCTTGTAACAGCAGCCACTGCAAACATGAGTACACGTTTTCCGTGACAGGATAAGAACGAAGCAAGTGGGAGGTTTTGCGAGGCAAAGTTCTGTGTGCCACAGTCGGATAGTGGAATTGACGTGGTAGCGAGGAGGAAATAAACCGATATCGGTTAAAACCTTGTGCGTGTGAGTGAGAGAGAGCGAGAGATAGAGAAAGAGAGAGACACAGAGAGAGAGAGAGAGAGAGAGAGAGAGAGAGAGAGAGAGAGAGAGAGAGAAAGAGAGAGGGGTAACAGAGAGGGTTCGGATGGGAGGTAAATAATAACCGGAGAATAGAAACGTCTGGGGATGGAAGCTGTGACATGTAGCTGCCTCGTTTGCCACATCAGTTATTCCTCGGAAGGAATGTATTAAGCAAATGTTAAGTGTGTACATCATGCTTTGCGCCTGAAGGTAGGCTTAGTCGATTGAAAAAATAAAAGTAAATAACGGCTGGTGTCGAAACCTCAATTATAATTATTAATTTCAAGCGCAAAGCATACTGCCTTTCTAATTTGGACACTACGCTGGTATTTTTTTGTAGGTTATTTTTTTGAATACGCTGTACTGCTTTAAAAATTTTCAAAATTTTAACGTCATAGTGAAGAAAATGCTTCCTATGTGCTTTTAAGTTCGTTAAACACGAAAATGATATTTAAGTGAATTTACTAACGCTCGATTTTGAGATAATGATATTTAATAAAGTTACATTATAAAAAAATTTGAAAAATTTGAAAATATAAGAACCGATTACCTTAAATAGTCTCGTTTTGGTCTGTCTCTGGTACTGTGCTGCAGCAATTATCCAGCAATTATCACTTAGGGTGGCAGGCCCCAGTGTTCTTTATATCTTTTATCCATCACTGAAATACACCGGTGGATCCGATCTCCAAGTTTATCGATCACATGACCTCAATTTGGCAGAAAGAAATCTAGGTGTGATTACAAGAGCCGCGTTTTTAGTGACGTATTACAGTGCAGCTATCCATATGAGCACATCAGATCATCTACAAATTTCTTGAAATATTTAGTTTTGAACGTTTTCCAAAAAACTATTCGAATCATTCTTAAATGATTTCCATGCTCGTTTCTCCTTATAATTTAGCACTAATTCAAACTTATTGTGCTTTAAAAAGTTCTTTAAGCATTGAACCGCTAAACAAATCTGCTTTCACTTTTCAAAATTGCACCTGCGTACGTTTTGAAGTAAGTAAATGAACGCAGAACTATATGTATCTAAAGCTATTACACAATTTTTGATAAGCCCCAGTCTTATGTATGCTGCTGGAGCAATACTTTGTTTTGCTCTATCGGTGCTGCTGCCTGATATTTCGCTCGAAAATGAAATAATAGTTCTTGTTGTAGTTGGATTGAATCTCTAATAAAATGGCAATAATTTCAAAATTCCCACACACTTCTCCCTTTAATCTCGTGTAGTCTACTTCTCCCAGAATGTTTCCTATAACTGTGTATGTTTCTTTTATACTGACTATATACGCCACATGAAAGGAATAAAACTCGTTTCCATTAAGTGAAAGCAATGTCTTACAAATTGTCTTCGAAGCATCGATGAACAGTCACCATTGGCCAGGACTGTGCTTCATATTCAGAACCTCCATCAGGCCAATTACGTCTTTGCAAAATGTGAAGTCACCCTCAGTTTTGGAAAGCTGCTCAAGTCCTTCATTTCTAGTGGGAAATAACTGTTCATGTCCTTTATTTCTAGTGCCAAATGTTGTCACTTATACTGATTTGTTTAGGTAACTCCATCAGTTGCTACCGTGATGACAAATGTTCCGCCGTATTTTTAGGAATTTGTACGAGGGCAGTTCAATAAGTAATGCAACACATTTTTTTTTCTCGGTCAATTTTGGTTGAAAAAACCGGAAATTTCTTGTGGAATATTTTCAAACATTCCCGCTTCGTCTCGTATAGTTTCATTGACTTCCGACAGGTGGCAGCGCTGTACGGAGCTGTTAAAATGGCGTCTGTAACGGATGTGCGTTGCAAACAACGGGCAGTGATCGAGTTTCTTTTGGCGGAAAACCAGGGCATCTCAGATATTCGTAGGCGCTTGCAGAATGTCTACGGTGATCTGGCAGTGGACAAAAGCACGGTGAGTCGTTGGGCAAAGCGTGTGTCATCATCGCAAGGTCAAGCAAGACTGTCTGATCTCCCGCGTGCGGGCCGGCCGTGCACAGCTGTGACTCCTGTAATGGCGGAGCGTGCGAACACACTCGTTCGAGATGATCGACGGATCACCATCAAACAACTCAGTGCTCAACTTGACATCTCTATTGTTAGTACTGTCACAATAGTTCACCAGTTGGGATATTGAAAGGTTTGTTCCCGCTGGGTCCCTCGTTGTCTAACCGAACACCATAAAGAGCAAAGGAGAACCATCTGTGCGGAATTGCTTGCTCGTCATGTGGCTGAGGGTGACAATTTCTTGTCAAAGATTGTTACAGGCGATGAAACATGGGTTCATCACTTCGAACCTGAAACAAAACGGCAATCAATGGAGTGGCGCCACACCCACTCCCCTACCAAGAAAAAGTTTAAAGCCATACCCTCAGCCGGTAAAGTCATGGTTACAGTCTTCTGGGACGCTGAAGGGGTTATTCTGTTCGATGTCCTTCGCCATAGTCAAACGATCAACTCTGAAGTGTATTGTGCTACTCTTCAGAAATTGAAGAAACGACTTCAGCGTGTTCGTAGGCACAAAAATGTGAGCAAACTTCTCCTTCTTCATGACAATGCAAGACCTCACACAAGTCTTCGCACCCGAGAGGAGCTCACAAAACTTCAGTGGACTGTTCTTCCTCATGCACCCTACAGCCCCGATCTCGCACCGTCGGATTTCCCTATGTTTGGCCCAATGAAGGACGCAATCCGTGGGAGGCACTACGCGGATGATGAAGAAGTTATTGATGCAGTACGACGTTGGCTCCGACATCGACTAGTGGAATGGTACCGTGCAGGCATAAAGGCCCTCATTTCAAGGTGGCGTAAGGCCGTAGCATTGAATGGAGATTACGTTGAAAAATAGTGTTGTGTAGCTAAAAGATTGGGGAATAACCTGGTGTATTTCAATGCTGAATAAAACAACCCCTGTTTCAAAAAAAAAAAAAAATGTGTTGCATTACTTATTGAACTGCCCTCGTAGATCTCTTATGGGGTCCTTGAGATCCCCTTCTGTCACATCGAGGATGGTGTGCTTGAAAGAAGCTGCATCTCTCGTGACTATAGTTGTAATGAGATACAGGACGAATTGCAGAGGGTGTATTAACAAGTACAGCTGTTGATTTTTTTCATCATGGGTATTGATTTGTTTATAGGGGAAACCTTACTAAAATAAGTCAGTATTGCGGGTGGTGGGCTCCCTCCGAATCACTGGCACGTCAATTTCAATTCATCCCTGTCTTCATTTTGGACGTACGCATGAACGCACGTAGTGCATCATACAAGCGGGGCCCATTTTTTATCTGGGGCCTCTACCTTAGAACCAAAATATGAGAAATATGCGTTTTGTAGAAAGCATAATTTAACACTTTATAGATGATACTGTCTCTTCGCCACAAATGTAGCAAAGCAATCTGCATTATTTACGCATTGAGGGGACTTTTTGTAACAGCCTGTTAAGTTGTTCATTGTCAGCTGGAAGTGCATAACGATACAATTACCATGAGAGCACTACGAGACATCTCGAGACAGGACCTCTATCTTATTTACAAAACTTGTCACAGTGCTGTTACCCGGCCACAGAGCTACTGAACAATTGATGGACATATGTACCCATGTACAAGATCACGTGATTGTACTATTCTGTGAGAACGATGACAGGCTCACGCTGTGGAGCCAGTTGCACTTGGAACTCGATATTTTGTTACAATGAAGCATAATTAAAGGTAATGGCTGCTATTTGAAATCTAGAAATAACATGCAAATTTTAATGTCTGTTTCGAATAATGTGGCAACTAATTAACAAATTTCAACTCATTTCATTTCCATAATATTTTGTGTGGAAAACAGTGTTATAAAAACACAAATGGAATATTACTTCCCGATTTAATAACAACAACCAATTTAACACTATTATTAATACTGTTTCCATAATTCGTGAAACAAGCAATTCAAATAACGAATGTCATTGTACTACCACAGAAGGAAGCCCAATGCAGTGATTTAATGGAAAGTATTGTCTACCCCAGCGGTGGTTCCCTTGAGTATGTTACTTTTGTAGGGAGTTCACTAGAAGATTATCTGCGAAGCCAAGTAACTAGGACGGAAAACCTAATAATTTTAAAAAGTAATTTCTGCACAGGAATACCCTTATCTTGCGAGGAATGTTCGTATGAAAAATCCTTTCTCCACTCATTACGAGCAGAGACTCTGTCAGTGAAGGATTAGCTGAAATCTACGATGCTGGGTACGAAATATTTCTCAATGGAGAATTACTCTTATTACTTCGCAGAAAAGCTTGCTACTATTCTTTCTAGGGAAAAGAAAGGTCACTCCGCCTCAGATGTTGTCAATGGCAACCTCTCATAACAGTTGCTCCATTGCAGCACTGAGACATAACGTTCTTTGGATTATCCACAATATCCAGGAAAGTTACTTTCAGTGATTCTGCTAACGTTTTTCGATCATGTTCAGGAGGAGTGAGGAAAGTCTCAAACGTTTCTACAGGTTTACCCTCGGAGAAAACATATCTGGTATTTATGACAAACTGTCGAATTGTTGAAATATCGTTGTCTTATCTGTGATTACTGATATAAAACCAATGGCAGCAATTCATTTCTTACACGGTCATGGTAAACCTCCAGCATACAGGAAAGCAAATCATTCTGAATATGTTCACATGCTCCTTTCACAACAGTTGCCTTCGAAAGATGATCGTTAAACGCAGCACGAAATCCAGAAGTGAAGTTTAGAAGATCATGGAAAATTCGTTGATTTAATGAGTTACTGCATTCGTAATGTCCACGATGTGAGAGCTCAGAAACATCAGAAACTTTCATACAATACACAATTTTAGTGAATACGTAAAGCTATTTGCGAATCCGATCGCTGTGCGTCTCAGTTGCCTATAAGTAGCATATAATTGTTGTCGTTTCCCCAAAATATTTGCTCTAGATTCGCAGTCATATACTACCGGAAAAAGTACACCTGAAGGGATGACGTGGATTTTAATCCACTGACGTCATATGCCTCCTCGGGGAAAGTAAACGTACTAATAAAGGTTTTGCCGGCCGGAGTGGCCGTGCGGTTCTGGGCGCTAGTCTGAAGCCGAGCGACCGCCACGTTCGGAGGTTCGAATCCTGCCTCGGGCATGGATGTGTGTGATGTCCTTAGGTTAGTTAGGTTTAATTAGTTCTAAGTTCTAGGCGACTGGTGACCTCAGCAGTTAAGTCGCATTGTGCTCAGAGCCACTTGAACAATTTTGATAAAGGTTTTAACGTCGTCGGCGAATAGGTAGCGTAGTTCCAAAGCCACCAGATAGCCATCCATGTCTATCCTTTAATAGAGAATATTCACAGCAGGAACTCCTATTGCGGTGCAAACATGTGAAGCAAGCAGGAAACCGTGCTACGTAGACGCACCCGTGCTTCCTACAGACAACTGAGCGAGTTTGAAAATGGTGAAATTGTGGACTTCCAAGTGCCGGGATGGACCTTTGGGAATACCGCTTCCCAAGCTGGACGTGCTGTTCCAGTTGTGCTACTATTCTGGTATCAATGATCACATGAACATTCTCACTCCTGTAGGAGAGGTTCTAGACGCCACTCAGTACAGACAACCACCAGGATGTATTCTAAGGGCAGCAGTGTCAGATCGTACAGCTATCACAGCACAGATAAGAGGGCTTCTGAGCCCAGACGTTTTAAAACAAACTGCGCCATTAGAGGATCACACCATGGTCTTCAAAGATGAAAGCAGATTTTACCTGCACGCAACTGATGGTCGTTTGTGTGTACAACGTCGACTTGGTGAGCGCTGTCTGCTAGAGTGCATTCGTCCAAAAAACATTGGCCTCACCCCAGGCCTTATGTTTACTGTACGATTAGCTATTACTCTCGTTCACCCCTGGTGTTCCCTTAGCGGACGCTAGCCTGCAATCGGTAGTGTAGAATGTGGTTAGACCCGTTCTTTTGCCGTTCTTGCAATAGGAAGGTGATGTGTTCTTCCAACCGGAAAACGATCACCTACACGCTGCCTATAAGAATCAACGTGCTCTGAAAGAGGTGGAGCAACTTCCATGGCCACCACGATCTCCCGATATGAAGTCACTCGTGAGATTCGTTAGCCAAAATTCTTACAGAACTACTTGAACAGGCCGAGCAGGCGTGGCGTAACGTATTCCAGGACAATATTGGCCATCTGTACGACCGACTAGATGCCGGACTCAGCGCTTACATTGCCACCAGTGGACGCTGTACCACATGTTGATGCGGCTGTTTTAGCATCGGTCAATACGGCGTACCTCAGGATCACTTATGCTATGAATCTGTAAATGCAGTCGTTTCATGTTCTCAGTATGTACTGCTGCAACGATAAATGCCGAGCGAATTGGAAACCTCCAAAAGGGTGTACAAGTTTTTCTCGGCGTTGTATATGATCTGAACTGCTCATGTATTCTTTTATCTTCTATGAGAAGTGTCCGAGATCGTTATTACTTCTTAGCATCCTAATCAGTTAGCAACAGCTTATTTCTGTGATGGCAATAGCCGAAACATCGTAATAAATAAGGAAATTACAATAAGAATTTTCACATTCTATCGTGACAGCATGTTACAGCAACGGATTTAAAAGTGTTTCAGAAGAAAAACAGTATCCATTGCGATATTATTCAATGTCAGTGACGCGCTCCACCCTTATGGAGTATCATCAGATAGCTTATAAAATCAAAAAAATCAATCAATTAGGTATACATCGGGGAAAGAGGCATGGTCCTATCTCGCACGGCTAAGCAGACAACGTGAACTGAAAGTAATAAAAACTTACGTAAAAGTATCTGGATTCGTGACCCATCAGTCATAAAACCGCATATAAAGTAAAGGTAACTGGATGAAACATCCAAACCATGAAGTCGACCTACTGAAAGGAGAGAAACAGGCAGAATAACACAAAGGAAGTATAAGTATGTGGCGGCAAATTTTCCACGGTTATCGTATGTTACCTCGAGCACACCAGACTGCTCCATCGTGGCAGTACAAGATAGGGCCACTGCTACATAACCTCGGTACGAGCCGCACATGACACGATGTCTGTATCGGCGGGCACACTAACATTGCTATGACAAACTGAGAGAAAGGTGCCGCGTGTAATGCGGCAAGAAGTACTCAGATGGTGCGTCGAGTATGAATGGCTTAAGACACATTTTCGAAACACAGGCGTGCCTAAACCTAGTAATTAAAATGCATATAAACAAACCAATGTACACACATGAGGCCCAAACATAAAATAAACGTACCCTCATATAAAACACAAAGAATATGTAAAATGATTACATGAAGAAGAAAGAATCGAAATATATCATTAAAACTCTATCGCGTGGAGTAAAACAGCTAAATTTTGGAGTATATTCATAGCGTATACATTCTGAATCATTAAACTTCAAGATATCTGGATCGGGGGCGGTCTTAAGCATCTCAAAAAAGAGACGAAAATATTCTGAATTGTTAAAATAATGAAACGTAAGTCATAAGCTGTGAAGAGGTAAAGTCCTCTACAGTGAAAAAGTCATTAAAAAGCCCCTTTTAAAATTTGGTTCCCCAACATCCCACGAAAAAACCAACAAATTGAGAGTCATGCTGTCGACATAATGATTGCAGCATCGTTCGGAACACTGGTAACATTGCATCAAAATATATTTGATTAAGGCTAATCAGGTGATCGTTCAGCAACCCGACTTCGTCAACATTGAAGTGCTTAATAATTTCCAGCTCCTCTAGTAGATTCAACTTGTTCCCCTTCTGAGCAAGGTGTAATATCCTCAGGTTACCTAGTGTGGGGAACTGGTTCCCACTGGATTTGGATGCTCAGCAAGCGCAGAACTTTGTTTAGTACGTCTTTTCTTAGTTGGCAAGTGCTCCCTGAACATGGTCTTCAGCCTTCTGCCAGTTTTCCCTATATGTGAGTTTTAGCAATCGCTACACTCCAACTTATACAGAGTGATATTTTCCACCGTGTACAAACTCTAGGATTTGATCAATGAGAGGATACGGAACAAAAAAGATTTAATTAACTTACGTCCGGAAACGCAATGTTTCCAGGCTTTAGCCCATTTATTCAGTCACATATTGTTACAGAGACTGCGGTCTAATAGCTCTGCAACTTGTAGACGCAGCTGCAGTAGCATGGTATCCTCCTAGAGGGTGGTACTCTTCCTCATACGCCATGCCCTAGCGCTCTCTCCTGCCGTTGTAATTGGTAAGGCTGTGCGAACTGCCTACTGGCTTCTGTCTCGAGTTCTTCGGCCGACGTTCATCTCATGATTTTACTGATGTTTCGCCAGCACGAGTGGCTGGCACTGTCAAAGCTTCACCCTCCAAACGTCACTAAAATCATCAGATGAGCGTCGGCTGAGGAACCCGAGACAGAAGCCAATAGGCAGTTTGTCAACAAGTGGCCACGAAACCCTTAACAGTTTTGGGCTAATGTTGTGCCCGTTTCACATCTCTTGCTGACTGACCTTGTAGTGGATGTGATACAGAGTAGTACACAATTGTTCCGTATTCGTATCGAGAGCTTGCCGACATAGTTTTTACTTTTTTCCTTTTTTTAGCTCATCAGTCTTCTGTCTGATATGATGCGGATCGCCACGAATTCCTCTCCTGTGCCAACATCTTCATCTCAGAAAAGCACTTGCTACATACCCCTCAATTATTCGCTGGATGTGTTCTAATATCTGTCCCCCTCTACAACTTTTCCCCTCTACATCTGCCCCTAGTACCATGGAGGTCATTTCCTGATATCTTAACAGAGGTCCTTTCATCCTGTCCATTCTCCTTGCCAGTGTTCTCCACATATTACTTTCCTCTCCGATTCTATGCAGAACCTCCTCGCTCCTTGCCTAATCATTCCACCTGATTTTCAACATCCGTCTGTAGCACCACATCTCAAATGCTTAGATTCTCTCCTGTTCCGTTTTTTCTTTACAGCCCATGTTTCACTACCGTACAATGCTGTGCTCCAAATGTTCATTCTGAGAAAAATTTTCCTTGCATTAAGGCTTACGTTTAATACTAGTAGACTTCTCTTGGCCATGAATGCCCTTTTTGTCAGCGCTAGTCTGCTTTTGATGTCCTCCTTGCTCCGCCCGTCGTTGGTTGTTTTCGTGCCTATAGCAGAATTCCTTCATCTACTTCGTGACCATCGATCCTGATGTTAAGTTTCTTGCTGTTCTCATTTCTGCTACTTCTCATTACTTTCGCCATTCTTCGATTTACTCTCAGTCCATATCCTGTGCCCATTACACTCTTCATTCCATTCATTCTTCTTTGCTTTACTTATGGAAAGGCAAATAGCAACGGCAGCGGGCGGGGAGGTTGTATGAGGAGACCTATCCACGCCAAAAACAACCGCAGCAGCTTTAAAAACAGTCTTCTGTGGGCTCGTATGCAGAACCTATTGGTATGGTGACAGCGAATCATCAGCATCGGTGCAGCTGGAACGTGTGCCCCCGGATAATTTGCGACCGCGTTTTGTGATGAGTCTTCCATTGGCGTTTCTTGCCTGGAAGAAGTGCCATTGATGATTCGAAGGGATAAGTGGCTGCTACATGATGGTTCTCCACCCCACTTCGCCCTTAACGTCTGGACGCATTTCAATTGTGTCTTCCCTGGCCTGCTCGTTCACCGTATCTCAACCCTTGCGATTTCTGGTTATGGGGCCATCTAAAAAGTATCGTGTATGCAGAGCCCATTCCAGATACGGAGACACTGGACAGAGTATTCAGGCTGCATTTGACTTTGTTCTTATGCAGCCTGGCCGATGTGTACGTGTGTGATAGAACATGGTATGGCGCGTACACTCATGCGTTGAGGCACCTGGAAACCAATTCCCACACACCCACTGTTACTGTGACTGCATCGTACGGCGGGTATTAGACCGCAGGTTCTGGAACAATGTATGATTTAATAAATGGTCTATGGCATGGAAACCATGCATTTCTGGACGTAAGTTCATTAAACCTTTTTTGTTCCGTATCCTCTCATCGATCAATTCCCAGAGTTTGTACGACCCTGCATACCTATCTCACTGGAGGCGTTCATTGTGAATATAACTATACCGAGGCTTGCTACCAGTAGTGGTTTGCTTATTTGCATTTTAATTACTAGTTTTATGCACTTCTGTTTTTCGAAAATGTGGCTCAAGGCGGTCATGCGCGCCGCTTGGATAGTTCTTGCCGCACTATACGCGGCACCTATATGTCAGTTTGTCATAGTGATCTTGCTGTGCTCGCCAATATAGACACTGCGCTGTGTGCGGCTCGTACCGCGGTTTTGTAGACGTCTCCTATTCTTGTACTGCCACGGTGCAGCAGGTTGGTATGCTCATGGTAACATACGATAACCGTGGAAAATGTTTCTGCCACGTATTTGTACTTCCTCTGTGTTATTCTGGCTGTTCCTCTCCTTTCACTAGATCAACTTCATGGTTTAGATGTTTCATGACAAACTGACTGTATATCCGGTTACCTTGGTGTCTATTTTACATTTTATGTGGCTTTATGACTGATGGGTCACGTATGAACCTAGTTTTACGTAAGTTTTTATTACTACAAGACAGGTCCATGCCCCTTTCCCTCATATGTATCTAATTGATTGCTTTCTTGATTTTGTAGAACATCTTATGATGCCCCAAAAGGGTCAAATGAGTTTTTGACATTAAATAATTTTGCAACTGAGACGCTATTTGCTCTGAAACAAATCATAATAAGCGTTCTAGACGTTATAATCGCAATACACGAACAACTCATACAAGGAATTTATTTTCAATATTACAAACAGATTATAATTGATCACGGTTGTGTGTTGTTAGTCTTATCATAGCGACTGAAACGCGAAAATATGTGCCGTTTGTAGTGCCACCAATAAAATGCAACATCCTTGAAAGTTATGACTTAGTTTCGATAGTTTAAATGTCGTACGTAAGATAGCTGATGTACGAAGCGTGCGAGATCTGTCAACTAAAACTATTTTGGGTCAGTGAATAACTGCAGTCACAAAACGCCACTTAAATGTGTAGTTTGAAACGTGTATGGCCACAAGAAGTCAGTCATAAATTGAGAACTAATACGGTAAGAGAAAGGCGGTCGAATGATGTGGTCACTAGACAGTTCCGATAGAGCAAGAAAATATGCTGAAATCTGTTTCAAATGAACAATCCAGGCATTTACAAGGACTGATTTTTAAAAACCCACAAAATCCTGAATGTTCAAACAGAATTTTATTTCCACTTCTACTGTGTTTAGAATACTGCAACAACTCACTGGGTAACAACGTATAGATGTCAGCACTATAGCTATTACAGGGAATAGGAGTTTTTGTTGTATGGCTATTGTGTAATATGTTGCTACATTTATATGGGTTTCTTTTGCTTTTTTACTTTCTTTGCGTCATCAGTGCTCTAACTGGTTTGATACGGCCTGCCACAAATTCCTCTCCTGTTCCAAAAATTCGTCTCAGAGTAGGACGTACAACTTACGTCCTGAATTATTTGTTTGATGTATTCTAACATCTGTGTTCCTCTACAGATTTTATCCTCTACAGCACCCTCTTGCAGCAAGGAAGCAATTCCCTGATTTTGTAACAGATGTACTACCATCCTGTTCCTTCTTACCAGTGTTTTCCATATGCTCCTTTTCCCGCCGATTCTGCAGAGAATCTCTTCATTCCTTACCTCGTCAGTCCTCCTAATTTTCATTATTCGTCTGTAACACCACATCTCAAATTCTTCGATTCTCTTTTGTTCCGGTTTCCCGACAGGCCATGTTCAAAAATGGTTCAAATGGTTCTGAGCACTAAGGGACTTAACTTCTAAGGTCATCATTCCCCTAGAACTTAGAACTACTTAAACCTAACTAACCTAAGGACATCGCACACATCCATGCCCGAGGGAGGATTCGAACCTGCGACCGTAGCGGTAGCGCGGTTCCAGACTGTAGCGCCTAGAACCGCTCGGCCACCTCGGCAGGCGACAGGCCATGTCTCACTGTGCTCAGAACGAACATTCTGAAAAATTTCTTCCTCAAATTAAAATTTGCGTTTGATAGTAGCAGACTTTCTTGGCCTGGAATTCCCCGTTTTCCAGCGCTAATTTCCTTTTTAAGTCATTCTTCTTCCGTCCGTCATGGATTACTTTGCTTCCTAGGTAGCAGAATTCCTTAACTTCATCTACTTTCTGATCATGTATCCTAACGTTAAGTTTCTCGTTGTTCTCATTTCTCCTACTTTTCATTTATTTCTTCGATTTGCTTTCAGTCCATATTCTATACTCGTTACAATGTTCGTGTGATTGAGTAGTCCTGTAATTCTTCTTCAACTTCACCGAGAATGGCAATGTCATCAGTGAATCCTGTCACTGATATCCCTTTACATCGACATTTAATTCCACTCTTGAACCTTAATTTTATATCCATCATCGCTTCTTCGATGTATATATTGAATAATATAGGAGAAGGGACAAAGACTACGGCCCTGTCTTACACGCTTTTTAATCCAACCACTTCGTTCTTGGCCATCTACACTTCCTATGTGGTTCTTGTACATATTGTATATATCCCGTCTTTCCCCATAGCTTACACCCATATTTTCAAAATTTCGAACGTATTGCACCATTTGATGTTGTCGAACGCTTTTTGATGGTCGACAGATCTTATGAACATGAATTGCTTTCTCCTTAGTCTTGCTTTCATTATCAACCGCAATATCAGAACTTCCCCTCTAGTGGCCTCCTAAAGCCAAACTTATCGTCATCTAAAACATCCTCAATTTCCTTTTTCATTCTTTTGTATATCATCTGTATGTCAGGTGATAAACTGTCAGACTCATGAATTCTGCACAACAACGTGAACAGTCGTTTTTTTGCCACTCCTTTCAATGATGGAACGCTATCTATTAATTTTGCTTTATTCAACCTTAAGTCTTCGAAAGCTGTTTGAAATTCTGATTCTAATACAGCGTCTCCTACCTCTTCTCTGTTGACTCCTGTTTCTTCTTCTACCACGTCATCAGACAAGTATTCACTCTCATACAGACTTCCAATGTACTCTTTCCATCTATATGTTCTCTGTCCTTTGCATTTAACAGTGGAATTCCAACCGCACTCTTAATGTTACAACACTTTCTTCTAATTTCTCTATCTCTCCATATTCGGCTTGCGATGTCGGCCTGTATATCGAACCGTCGTTATCGGTGTTGGTTTGCTGTCTATTCTGATGAGAACATCCCTATCACTGAGCTGTTCAATGTAACTCACTTTCTGTCCTACCTTCCTATTCATAACAAATCTTACTCCCGTTATACCATTCTTTAGATGTGCATCACGGTTTCACTGTCGCGTACACTCATGGCTCCAAACAGGAGAATTTCCTTGGCTGTTCTGTGGTGTTCCCTGATCATGTTACCCGGATTCGCCACCCTGCTGAATATACCGTTTTCGCAGCGGAGCTCCACGCGATCCTGAAGGCACTGGAGCTGATGCATCGTGTTCGGGGCGCTCGATTTCTTCTTTGCTCCGATTCTCTTAGTGCCTTACAATCACTGCAGAACCTATACCCGACTGAGGAGATGGTCCAGCTGATAAATGACCAACTATACTTGCTCCAACAGCGGGGTAAAGAGGTATCCTTCTGCTGGGTGCCAGGTCATGTCGGCATATGGGGCAATGAACAGGCCGATCGGGCTGCCAAGGAGGCCTGCAGAGAGCAGGATGTGGTCCAGTGTCCTATCCCCTTGCAGTCGGTCATTGCTGCACTCCACAGGAAGTGCATGGAGTTGTGGGAGGACGAATGACTGGCGGTGACGGCCAATAAACTGCGGTTGGTAAAGTCAACCACTCAGCCGTGGCGTTCCTCCTGCCGGTTGCTCAGGCGGGAAGAGGTGGCCCTCACACGTCTTCGGATCGGGCACTGTCCTCTGACGCATAGCTATTTATTACGGCGGGAGGATCCTCCGTTTTGTGATGCTTGTGGTGTGCACATCTCTGTCCGGCATATTTTAACAGACTGCATTTTATACCGTGATGCACGGGCAGAAGCACAAGTTGATGGGGATCTGCCTTCTGTTTTAGCTAATGATGAGTCGTGTGTGTCTAGGGTTTTTAAGTTTTGTGACGTGTCTGGACTCTGGCCTCAACTTTTAGGCTGGAGGTTTTAGTGTATTGCAGAGTGGCTGCTCCCCCCCCCTTTTTTTTCTTTGTGGTCAGCCAGCCACTTCCATCTGCTACATTGTTTCAGCTCCCTCTATCATTTTCTTCCTGCGTTGTCCATGTTTTACTGTTGACACCCTGCTTCATCCCACGCTTCGGTGTGGATGAGCACATATTTTTCAATGATTGTTACCCGTGTTTTATGTTCCGTTTTATATTCCTGTTCTGGGATTTTTCTTGACACCCGTCTCCCTATGTTACTGAACGGGCGCTGAAGACCTTGCTGTCGTGCGCCCAAAAACCGCTCTACTACTACTACTACTACTTTGTTGCTGTTGATTTTACCCTGTACTGACCAGAAATCCTTATCTTCTTTACATTTCACCCAACTATGTCTAGATTGAGCCTTAGCATTTCACTTTGCAGATTTTATAGTTTCCATACCACATTGAAAATTTTGACATTCCACGCCCCGGGTCGCAGATCCTTTCGTTGCCTATTCCATCCTTTCCTCATTGTCACCTCCCCCTCGGCTATCGTCCCCCGGAGATCAGAATGGGGGCTAGTCCGGAAACTTCTGCCAATAGAGAGATCATCATGACACTTTTTCAGTTACAGGCCACATCTTCTTTGGATACACATTATGACTTTAATTCTGTGATTTCCTCTGCCTTCTGCATCCTCATGCCATTGACCATTGCTGATGACCTTTAGCGGCCGTTTCCCACGCCAAGCGCAAGAGAGAGTCGTGAATCTCTGTCCGCTCCTCCGCCATCTTCGACAAGGTCTTTCGCTGAATGAGATTGTCTTTTTACGCCAAAGTCTTCGGCCACACTGCTGATTATTTTAAGTTCTGGGTTAGAACCCGGGACCAAGGATGTTTTGTTTACTAATCAGACACGCTATCCCTAGGCCATGGCTGCTACAGAAATTCAGAGATCCGGAAACTGATCAATAGAACCGGCAATTCGAATCACTTCGAGTTTTAAAATAAACTTATTAAAAAAAATGTCGTTAAACATTTTCTTGATGCTTCTTATGAGTCAGCCTCCTCTAGTTCCGCGTTAAGCCCGTAAGCGTGGAAAGAAGGAAGGAGGAAAGATTAGGGTTTAACGTCCCATTGACATCGATGTCATCAGAGACGGAACAGATGCTCCAATTGTTTCAAGGATGGAGAAGGATGTCGACCGTGACCGTTCAAAGGGACAATACCGTTCCCGGCATTTGCCTGGAGGGATGTAGAAAAATTACGGAAAATCTCATGTGCATGGCTGGACTCAGATTTGAATTGTCATCCTCCCGAGTGCGAGTCCAGTGTGGTAATTTCTGTGCAACCTCGCTGGATATGTAAACGGCAACAAAATGTGGCTCAGACTCAGAGAGATAGTGTTGACTGGAAATGGAGTGTTCCATACCAATAACTTAATGAAGAAGGGAACAGAATACCCATGGTACACAAAAAGGGCAGGACAGTAACGAAAAATGCTGATCAGATTTTTAAAAAACGCAAAGTTTTCAATCTCGATAACTGTTCACTGGTGCTCGGCACTTTGCGCTGACTTCAGTGCTGGATGCTTTAAATGGTGTCCACAACGAAACCTTGCCATAAAATATAGCAGAAAGTCCAAAGAGAGAGAGAGAGAGAGAGAGAGAGAGAGGAACGGATTATGCTGAAATAGGTGAGATAATGTCACGTACATGACAGAAAGTTGTGGTGGCTGCGATTAAAATAAAGGAGTTTTTAATTGTAGCGAGATCACTTTACTACACTTCGATCACCAATTTTCCCCTGCGGATGTTAAACATTTTGTTGAGTCCCGCCTGCGTAGCGAGAAATGTCGATCGTAAGAAAGTTAAAGAAATCTGAGCTCGCACGGAAAAATTTAAGTGTTCGTTTTACTCACGTGCTATACGAGAGTGGAGCGGCCAAGGAATACTTTTAAGGTAATTCTACTAGCCATCTGTTAAGCACTTACAAATAAAACGCAGATTAGGCATGTACATGCCGAAGTAGAAGCTTTTAAATTCGCAAAAAATTCAATTGTATGACTTGTTTATTTAGACTAAAATTTGAAATTGACCCTTTTATCTTTCCTTCCTTTTTACAACAATGATGACGTCCTTCTCCGTTCTTGAGCTGTTTTGGTTTCTAATTGGCATGCAGAAGACCCGCTTTCGGTGATCGATAATACCGTTAATTGACCCTTGGTTGGAGAACTGGAGAGAGGTGCACTCAGAATTGTGAGGAGATTTGGGAAGCTACTTTAATGAGGAGAAGCATTCCCGAGGTTCAAAAATTTGACAAAGAGTATAATATCACTGAACTGACCACATGACCATCCCTACCGCATCTAAAGGACGCCGTAAGCCGGTCAGCAGCACGAGCAGCACGAGCTAACTTTTTTAACAACTTTTTATTAGTTCGCTTTCTTGTCTGTTTGTCTGTTCAGCACGAACTATGCAGTTGATTTCAAACTAACTTACCGTTGAGCAAAAGGCTTGAAACTTTTGATATGCGTCAGAACTGGATTACAATGCAATATTAGCTCGCTTTCTTGTCTAGTGTGTGACGGTGGGTACATAGTTTTTCTATCTGTTTGTCTGTTCAGTTTAAATTTCCAATTGATTTCGAATTAAGTACCTGATGATCTAGAGACTTCAAACTCTTTAACACAGCTCAGAACTGGGTGACAATAGAATGTTAACTCATTTTATTGTATGGTGTGGCGTGGGGTACTTTGTGTACCGCTGCTATTTCTCCCTTCCCTGTTGCAATCGCAAATGTTTTGAAGTAAGAACGATTGCTGGTAAGACTCGATGTGAGCTCGACTCTGTCTCATGTAACACTCTGCTAGCATAAATAAGGTATTAGGAAACATGTTTTAATTTATACACTTGCCACTGGATTAGATTTATTGGCCTATGAACAGATAGCCCAATCAGGCGAAATTGTAGCGTGAAATAACTATCCAGTAACTGTTCAGTTTATTCAAACAAGTTGAAAAATACAACATTTAATGCTATTTTTGAGAGTAGGTTACATAAGTCCGTCTCCTAAACACTGATATTTAAATTGTCATTGGTGAGATATTATTGATTCCTACTCTGCATTTCAGAGAAAAGTTTATTGTCCTACAAAATCATCATTTATTATAGATTTACTTTTAAGACATAATTAAGGTAGGTGACCTGTAACTAGAAAGATATTTCTCATATTAAAATCCGGATTAATAACAGTTCATTTTCGTTCGACTTCTTCTTTCTGGTGAGGAAGGCCGTAATACGTTAAGACTGCCTTGGGTACGATGTTAAAAAGAAAAGATGTATTTCCAAGGGCGGTATTCCGGCTGCTGGATCAGTGGCTATATATCAGTTTCAATATGTTTCACTTCTGTTTCTATTCTTCGAATGACTATATATGTATTTTTATATTTTACTGCCCAATGCATGGGTTCGCACTTGGTCATTTGTATGAATACCAGATGAATGGACATGGTGCAGCTATCCTGCAGCACAGGGTCGAGATTTAAACATTACACACTTGCTCCAGCCCTGGAAAATTGAACAAATTTTGTTTTAGGAAATTTGTGGTAACGTCTTATGGGACCAAACTGCTGAGATAATCGGTCCCTAAGCTTACACACAACTTAAACTAACTTAAACTAGGGACAACACACACACACACACATCCACGCCCGAGGGAGGACTCGAACCTCCGACGGCTGGAGCCACGCGGACCGTGAGAAGGCGCCTGAGACCGCGCGGCTACCCCGCGCGGCTTGAACAAATAGTCTGGTTCTGTTACATTAGGCGTGGTCGAGGGTACACCTCGAGGGTACAGCTCTTGTATTTGTACTTGGGCAGTTCCTGATAAAAGCTGTGATTTTTGGGTAAGAAAAATACCAACTGTGGTATAAATTGTAATAGCTGGGACTCAACTTTTGTTGATTATCAATTTTCTATGTAAGATACAATAAGAGCTGAGAATCTAGTTTGTGCGTAAAAGGAAAGTGTAACAGTTTACAACACTATCGTAAAGGTCATTAAAGTTGTTATGCTGTTTTCTGTCAATGATTGTAAAGCTATTCCCTTTGGTAAGACTCCAAGGAAAGGTTGTAACGGCCACTTATGTAACTTCTGTTCGTGGCAAGTCGTCGAAATTTTTATCGTATGTTCTTAGTTCCTACGGAAACCTTGAAACTTTTTTTCAATACCATTATCCGTTACCGAGATCTAGAGATTCAAGGTTCCTGTACTTCATCACGTTAGATATGCACTGAATATCCGGTCTGAGGTGTAAAAGTTTTTTTTTTTTTTAACTGATCTATGCATCGTAAAAGTTCTGAGCGCACAAAACTATGTTTGTAGCCAGCATTTTTTCACCAATGAAATATTTGTAAGCCTTGTCTGTGTAACTGGCACAAAGTGGTACTGCAGTGACAAAAAATGAGCTAAACACGGTGTTAAGGTGCCTGAAGAGCTTGACTGCCAAAAATTATGAAAATCTACATCTACATGACTACTCTTCAATTCACATTTAAGTGCTTGGTAGAGGGTTCATGGAACCACAATCGTACTATCTGTCTACCATTCCACTCCCGAACAGCGCGCGGGAAAAACGAACACCTAAACCTTTCTGTTTGAGCTCTGATTTCTCTTATTTTATTTTGATGATCATTCCTACCTATGTAGGTTGAGCTCAACAAAATATTTTCGCATTCGGAAGAGAAACTTGGTGACTGAAATTTCGTAAATAGATCTCGCCGCGACGAAAAACGTCTTTGCTTTAATGACTTCCATGCCAACTCGCGTATCATATCTACCACACTCTCTCCCCTATTACGTGGTAATACAAAACGAGCTGCCCTTTTTTGCACCCTTTCGATGTCCTCCGTCAATCCCACCTGGTAAGGATCCCCCACCGCACAGCAATATTCTAACAGAGGACGAACGAGTGTAGTGTAAGCTGTCTCTTTACTGGACTTGTTGCATCTTCTAAGTGTCCTGCCAATGAAACGCAGCCTTTGGCTCGCCTTCCCCACAATATTATCTATGTGGTCTTTTCAACTGAAGTTGTTAGTAATTTTAACACCCAGGTACTTAGTTGAATTGACAGCCTTTAGAATTGAACTATTTATCGAGTAATCGAATTCCAACGGATTTCTTTTGGAACTCATGTGGATCACCTCACACTTTTCGTTATTTAGCGTCAACTGCCACCTGTCACACCATATAGCAATGTTTTCTAAATCGCTTTTCAACTGATATTGGTCTTCGGATGACCTTACTAGACGGTGAATTACGGCATCATCTACGAACAACCTAAGAGAACTGCTCAGATTATCACCCAGGTCATTTATATAAATCAGGAACAGCAGAGGTCCCAGGACGCTTCCCTGGGGAACACCTGATATCACTTCAGTTTTACTGTATGATTTGCCGTCTATTACTACGAACTGTGACCTTCCTGACAGGAAATCACGAATCCAGTCGCACAACTGAGACAACACCCCATAGGCCCGCAGCTTGATTAGAAGTCGCTAGTGAGGAACGGTGTCAAAAGCTTTCCGGAAATCCAGAAATACGGAATCAAACTGAGTCTGCCAATTCAGAATGTTTTTAATAATATTTTTATTCTTGTCAGATACTAATTGTAATGCGGGCGTTTTCGATGAATTACAGTCGATGAGCAACGTATCCAGAACAAATGTAAAGCAGTTGATTTTATCTTCAGTTTATATCATGTGTACTTGTTTGCTGTTTATATGTGTCAAACTATACGAATGTGTCGATGTAAGCAGCAAACGTTTCTGTAACAGGGAAAAGAAGCGAACCAGCGGAAAAATACTCCTGCCGAAGCACAAAACAGGCGAATATCTTCCTCTTAAAACACTCTGACACAAAATTGGGTAACCAACTGGCTCAGTGCTCGTTTTGCCTTCCTCACACAAACTTTTCAAATGCGAATATATTCACACTTTTTTGTGCTGAAAGATATTAACAGAGAGATGTGACGGTGCATAAGAGAGCGCCAGTTGTAGAGATAGACAGAAGAGACAGTGGAAATGAGAAATACATGAGTGTGGAGACAACACATAGCCTTCGGGTGTCTGGATGCTCTTAGACCGGAGAACTTTAACACGTAAGTGTAGGGAAGAGCGAATTTCGGAGAGACATTTTAAGTACATAGGTATAAAGGGAAAAAAATGGACCCCGAGAATTTTTGGGCTGCCAAAGTATTGTGGAGACAGTGGCGGTGGGAATAAAATACAGTAAGGGAGATTGTGAGTGAGAGAGGAGACAGTTGGAATGGGGTATACTGTAAATCAGTAGGAGAAAAAGGAGTGGGAGACATACATAGACAGTGACAGTGAGAGGAAGATGCTGAGTATGAAGGCTTAACTACGAAGAGAGACTGAGTAAAAGGATTTAAAATGTTTGCGTGCCAAAATATTTGGTGACATTGGTATCCCTCTTTTCTGTCATAGTCTTTTAAAGAGGAACATATTCGCCTTTTTGTGCTCGAGCAATTTTCCACTAATGTTAAAATGATCTCACTTACCCGCTTTGTGAGACAGCGATAAGCTAATATTAACTAATGGCATTGCTATTAATACGAGTGTCATAAAACGTAGGCCAAAAACCACTTCACGTCGATCACCGGCCTCGAATAAAGCAGACCTGGCTCAAGGAAGATACATGTTTCTTTCCTTACTAAATTTTAGCACAGCTCAGAAGGAAGGTGGAACTTTAAGGTCACAGCCATTTTAAGACACAATACCCCCTTTGAAGATGAGTCACTTGAAAATGATCCGCATGGAGTCCTGGTAGTGGGGGCACTGGGGTGGGTTGATGCACATTACACCATAAGGAGCGTACGAGCAGCAGAGAGGGTATAAATTATTCCACAGCTCTCAGACGCTTCCATCTAGTGAGTAGGATCCTCGAGATTACATTGTGTCACCCCTTAGCACAGAAACGTCCCGTTTGCACACTGAGTAATAACATGTGAGGAATGACGCTTTTTGTGCGATAATCTTCGTCCCTGCATGTTGCTCGTTTATACTGACGTAATCGATTACTATCCTAAGAAGAACAATCCGATTATCTTTCCATATAGCGCTATTCCTTTATTCCCCACAACGCTAAGAATGTTCCAAAATCTATAGATTACGTAAAAACTTCCCCGTGATCATCAAAAAAATTAATGTTTCACTGCTTACGAAAGTGCGCCACAGGAAGAACGGAATTGGACCTATCGACAACTTTGAATTTTTTACCCAGCCTGTTCTCTCGCCCACCACATACGGTTTTACATTATTTTACTGACACTAGGCGTGGCCTGTGGGTGGATACAAGCCACTACTGACTAAACCACAAATGCAAAGAAAAGTTTACGTCTTGTAATATGAATGTAATCTAAAAGAAAAGTAATCCTAAAAACCTACATACGATATGTAAAGACAAAATCGTATACAAGGAGAGCAATAAAAAGTGCAGAACCATTGGTCTAGAGTAGTCTACCGCAACCTCTTATTACTCAAAATACATCCAGCCTAGCCTATACTCAACACAGCACACTAAAATGTCTGTCCCCTAAATATCGTGTGAATCTTACTTATTTATTGTAGTTATTAGGTCGTTATGTTTATTTTATTTATTGATTTATTTATTGATTTATTTAACCTGGCAAGATTAGGGCCATCAGGCCCTCTCTTACATCTAGCCAGGCATTCTACTTATTTTACATTCATATGTTTTAGTAGGCATGTTAAACTACATCTAGTACAAAAAGTGAAATAAACAATTTGAAAGGTACACCTGGAAAAATACATACATATAGAGATTATATTCTTAGGTCACAAGTACTGTTATAATTAGGCAATTATTGAAGAGACAGATTTTAGATAGGAGTGCCGGCAGCAGGGAGTATGAGGGAGACTCATGGTGAAGGGAGGAGAAGAATAGAGACATGATGAAACATAATTAAGGAAATATAAAGGAAAAGAAGATTGCGTGGCTAATAGAGAAAGATGAAGAGGAAGGCATCTCAGGAGCAAGATAGGAGACGCTAGCTTTGCTATTTGACAGATGAGGGGATTGTCCTTGTACATTAATTTTGTGGAGAACTTTGTGAGGATGATAGTATGAAATGCTTCAACTTCTTCTTAAAAGCAGCAGGAGATCGAATTTTGCGCAAGGTAAGGGGCAGTTTGTTCCAGAGGCGGACAGCGGAAACTGAGAAGGAGTTTCCAAAAGTTTTTGTTTTGTGAGTGGGCACAGTTAGGATACGAAATAAGAGTGACCTCGTGTTTCGATTATGATGACATGACAGGTTTTTAATCTCTGAAGCAAGGTACTGGGGTGCTTGCGCGATGAGGAGTCGGTGGAGTAGACATAGAGTGTGGTAGTCACGCAATTTGTCCGGCCGCAGCCACCCTAGCTCGGAGTATGAAGCACTAACATGATCATATCGGCGAATGTTGCAGGTGTAACGCACACAGGCATTCATTGTTAGCTCTAGCCGTCTTTTGTTTTCACTACTCATGCCTTGTTGAATCACATCACAATAGTGGAGGTTCGGTAGAACGAGTGCTTGCACGAGCTGGCGTTTCAAGTCCTGTGGAAATATGTTCCGAAACTTTTTGAGAGCATAGAGACAAGCAGACGTCTTTCGGCACACTGCGACTGTATTCTCCGCCCAGTTGAGATGCTCATCCAAAGTTACACCCAAGTTCTTCACTGTTTTCTGATATGGTATTGGAGTCCAGTCGAGCAGAATAGGAGGTAGCCGTTCGCGGAAATCTGAACTTATTATTTTTTGATGGGCTATTAAGATTAATTGCGTCTTTTTTGCATTTAGTTTAAGCCCCAGGTTTTTCGCCCATCTCACTACTGAAGACAGATCATCATTCATCTGAGCGATTGCAGTGTTTACATCTTCAGGTCTGACGCTTAGGTAGAGCTGGAGGTCGTCGGCATAGAAATGATATTTACAGGAGGACAGAACCGACGAAATATCGTTGACATACAAAGAAAACAAAAGTGGTCCTAAGACTGATCCTTGTGGCACTCCCGAGGAAACATGTTTCCAGGAAGATTTTTCATTTACGCAGACAACACATTGCTGTCTGTCTTTTAAGTAGCTTTCAAACCATCTCATTGCACTATCAGAGAAATTAAGCTGTTGCATTTTTCTGAGCAATATGTCAAAGTTAACAGTGTCAAAAGCTTTGCTGAAGTCCAGTAGCGTCAATATTGTTGCCTTTCGATTGTCGATGGCATATTTCAGGTCATCAGTTACTTTAATTAGAGCAGTGCTTGTGCTGTGATGTTTACGGAAACCGGATTGAAATTTGTCATATAGGCTGAATTCATGCAAGTGTTCAGTGATTTGGTCATAAACAATATATTCAAGTGCTTTGGAAACAGCAGGCAGTATGCTAATTTGTCGGTAATCACTAGGCAGTTGCGGGTTTTCGATCTTAGGGATGGATCGAATTAGGCTTCTTTTCCATGCAGTGGGATATATTCCGTTAACGAGGGAAAAATTAAATATGTCAGTTAAGACAGGTACTAAGATATTAGCAACATTCTAAATCATGGTTATACCGATACTGTCGTTGCCTATTGCATCAGAAGAGATTCTCATTATTGCTTTTCTTGCCGTATTTGTTGTTACATGTTTTAGATGGAAGGTATCGTTGTTAGTTATCCTGTTTGGGGATTCTTGTGGACGGTAATTATCAGCTGTGCTGGTATTCAGAGGTGCAGAGAAGAATTCATTTAATTCGTTAGCTGACACATGAAAAGTAGTTTCCGATTTTGCCTTTCCGACCCCCAAGCTACGGAGATTCTTCCATAGAGTCGTGGGCGTCAGATCGCTCGCTGTATACAAGGGAGCGAGCGTGCCTGATTTTAGCATTGCGAATGCATTGTTTCACTCTGTTCCGTAGCTTTCTATATTCTTCGAAAAGCTCGGGTTTCGGATCTGCCTTGAAACGCCTGTGGGCAGCATCCCTATTAGTCATCATTTGACGTAATTCAGCTGTCAGCCATGGAGCAGGAGATTTTCTTACACGGATTGTGCGCACAGGTGCATGTTTGTCATAGAGGGCAGTGAGTTTATCACCAAGTTCATTAATTTTGCCGTCGATTGTGGGTTTTCTGATTATTTGATGCCATGAGATTTCTGAGCAATCGGCTGTTAGAGCATCAAGGTCAATACGTTTCATGTTCCTACAAGTTATGTAACGCGATTTGATCCTTGGGGGCTGCACAGAGTAGGCCAGGAATATTACATCATGTGCTGAGAGGCCAGGGGCCGATGTTTGACCAACATCTCTTACTTTGTCAGTCTGTTTCGTTGCGATTACGTCTATAAGAGTATGACTGTGCGCCGTATGGTGTGTAGGTTGTAATGGAAGAATGTTCATGCTATTGCAACTAAACAGTCTTCTTAGGTTTATTGCGGAGGGAGTGTCTCTTAGCAGGTCTATGTTCAAGTCACCCATTACGATGACATGTTCGTATTGACACTGAAGTGAATGTAATTCCGACTGGAAGGAACTCATTGAGCTTATTTTTGGCGGCTTGTACACGACGCCAGTCAAGAATTTCCGACTTTGCATATTTATTTCAATGAACATGAATTCAGCCTCTTTTTCTTCAGCAGGATTTGACGTGCATAAGACTTTCGCTTTGAGATCTGTTCGTATATACGCGCCGACCCCGCCACCTCGCTTTTTTGATCTGTCTGCCCTAAGAAATGTGTTCCCTGGGAGATGAAAAGATGCAGAGGATATGTGTGGTTTCAACCACGTTTCGGATAAGAGGATTACGTGGTAGTTTAGTTGGTTGAAGAGGAGGCTAAGTTCTTCGTAATGCGCAGGTAAAGACTGGATGTTGCAGTGAGCTGCTAAAAGCTCTGACGCGTTCCGCCGAGCAGCTTGGAGTAGGGTGGCAGACTGGTTTGTCCCTTTGTTAGGCACTACCTGCCGCGAGGGGCACTGGCCGCTGCTTCCGCCAAGTGACATAACACAGGGGTGTCCGAGATTTTGCACGCCCTGTTTGTGACACCGCGAGTGCCGAAAGAAAGGCGCCTGCTAAAGATTTCCTGAGGTTGCGGGAGTATAGAAAATGGATTAGTGGTATTCTGTGCAAGGAGAATATGACCAAAATAGTGACGGCTGTGTGTCACTGTGTATCCTCTGTCGTACGAGGAGAAATGTAATTAGCGTATTTGAAACAGCTTAGGGTGGAAATAAGGGAGAAGGGAGTGATTTAAGAGGCCGATGCTGCCAGCAGAGAGAAGTAAGCTTAGTAATTAATAGATTATCGTAGGAAGCTAGAATTAAATTGAAATTTGCTAAAGTGATACTGATTGTGATTTTTGTTATGAACAATTTAAACCGAAGAGATGGGTGATTAATGAACTAAAGGAGAGACTAATAATTTCAATAGAACTATTTCAGAACGGAAGAGAATAAACTGAGATGTGATCAATTATTTATGTTTTGTCTTCGTATTGACCTACTAGCATCACATAAGAACTTCAGTTCTCTTTATTTCCCTGTTGTTTCCCATTTTTCCAGTACTCCTTCATCTTCTCCCCATCTTGACTTCTCCTTTTATCTGTCCATGCTGTTCTCAATTTATTATTTCTTCTGCATTGAAACGCTTCTAAATTTAGTATTTTATTCTTAAAAATGTTCATGTCTGTTACTTCCAATTCGTTTCTTTCTACGTCTTTCCTTATTTCTGTAATCCATGTTACTGTCCATTTCCCCTTCCACGAATATAGGAATATTTGTTTCACTAGCCTATTATCTTTCATTAGGTAGATTTATCATCTTTTATACATAACTTACGATATTTTCTCTGTATTTCTATAGATCCCTCATTACTTCTCATTTTCGAGTAATCTGTAATTTCCACTAATTATTTTTCTAGTAATTCATCTTTCATTTACCTCTTTTCGATCCTCCTTAGAGTTCATTGTTAGGTATTCAGATCCATATTAACATTCTGGTCGTGCTAATGTTGTTCACTGTTTTAGTTTAGTTTTTGTAGATATGCATTTGTTGTTGTAAATTTGTTTTGTAAAATAATATGCTTAATTCATTCAGCTAACTCTTGCATCTACTGAAAATATTTCTAGTCCATTTGGTGGTATAGTTTCGTCAAGATATTTAAGCTTACTTACTTACTCTATTTTATCCAGTTGTGTTCCTTTGGATGTTGGTACATTTTTTATAGTTTCCATGAATTTTGTTTCTTTGCCTAACATTTTGAAATCAGTTCTATTTTTCATTTATTCCAGAGGATTTATCTGAATAAATGTGTCTGTCAGATTTTCAGGAACTTTTACAAAATCGCCGGCAAAAGCCAGGCAGTTTACCTTCATTCCGTTTATTTTCCTTCCTAGAATTATTGGTTCAGTTTTATGATTTTTAAGCTCCTAATTCTAAATCCTTAATATTTTTTTCTAGAATGCAGCTAAGCAATAAAGGTAATAAATCATTCCCTTGTTTAACACCAGTCTTTATTTCAAATTGCTGCGATACTTCGCCCATAGAATTTATTTTACATATCATCTTTGTTAGAGTTATGTTTGCTAGTTTTGCTTTAACACCAAATTGTGAAATGATTTTTTTTGTCTCACTGTCTATCAAATCATATGCTATTTGAAATGAATTTCTGATGTAGTGTGGATTTTAAGTTAAAAATCAGATCTGTGTATTATCTTCCCCTTCGGAAACCACCCCCATAATCTCCCAGTTGTTTGTCTAATGTTACTCCACATCTGACCAGAAGAAGTCTGGATAAAATTTTGTATTCCACTGGCAGAAGTGACTTTCCTCTACAACTGTTGACATTTCGTACGTCTTGCGTTCAATGTAGTGGGAGAATCCGCTCATCAGGAATCTATTCAGTTTTCCATATATTCTGAGAAAGCGGTTGTAGATCATTTATAAACTTTGTTTCTGACCATTCTAATACTTTTGCTGTAATAGGGTGATTTGACAGCTTCACGAATTTCTTGCTCTGTTGGACATCTTCTTCCAGATTTTGTGGTATTCCTGGACATTCCAATTTAACTGTTGGAACTGGACTGTTTAAGAACGTTTCAAAATATTTTCCTACTGTTCCACAATTTTCTTAGTTGTTTAATCCTGTTTCACCATTTTCATCTCTGAAACAAATATCTGCTGCTTGTTACCCCTTAAGTACAAGTTGAAATGTTTGGTAAAAATTTCTAATATTACTTTTCGTACAATTTTCTGGTATTTGCATAAGCTGAGATTTTTCGAAACTTCTTTTGTTTTTCCTGATTATTTTCGATGTTTCTATTCTTTTTTGTCTGAATTCTTCTAAATGTTCCTTTTTTAACATCTTCATTACCTCGAGTTTTGGGCTCTTCATTATAGTGCTTCCTTATATTCGTCGTTCCATCATGTCTTGTTTATTCTTGACCAGAAAACTTTATAGTTCTATTTATACTTGCCCAGGACTAAACAATTTTCTTTGTTGCTGTGGTAATTTGTACATGTAGTTCATGTCAATCACCTGTTTTTGCTGTCTCAGTTTTGTCTTCTAGTTCTTCTATGTCTGCTGTTGTATTATTGCCTGTTTTGGAATCGTATCAGATTACTTTCTTGGTTGTATTTTTTGTTTTGGATGTGACAAATCGTATTTTAATCTTGGAGAGATAATAATCTCAATCAAACTGCACATTTCTTATTACTTGAACGCTTATGATTTTCGTATGGTAATACGAATTTTAAAGTGAATATGTCTAGACATACGTTCAGTGTCGTACTTGAGCATGCTTAGGTGCGCTCTAATAACTGAATCGTGGCAATATCGTTGAGAAAGTAAGCCTCACTTCTTCATCGATGGATTTCAGCCTCTCTCTGTTGGATGATGTAGTTTCAGTTAACGTAGAGAAAACCAGTTCACACCTAACTCTCAGTTTCTGAAAATGGTAGTAACACATTAACAGACATCCAGGAGATAGCCGAGTATATACAGCTTATTGACAGCCTAATATATCTAAAGGCACATCGAAAAGGTTTTATTTCTGTGTTATGTCTGTTTTCAACTTTGTTCCTCTTCTAAAACTAATCCTAAAGTATTTGCAGATGTTTCGAATCCACGAATGGATCACTAACCGAGTCAACATCTTCAACACTCTCTCCGGATTTTTCTTTTTAAAGTGTACGAAAATATCGGAATGATATTCCAGTTTAGACACTCATTTATCGTCTGTAAATAAATCCCTATACACATGCCTCTCAGTATTCAAAATCGCAATTAATTCATCTCCAAGCACAAAGATTCACATTCACACATTACCTCGAGATAACCATCGTACTTCTGTACGTAGCAGAGGTGTAATGGGGCCGCAATTTGATGAAGTTCATGGCTTTTGATGCTTCGTCCGTCACAATTTTGAGAGGAGATGGCAAAGACTTAGCAACAGTGGCTTCTCGGTGAATGTAGTCAAACGCCCTGTGTACCGATGTAGTTTAGTATAACACAGGCAACGTGCAGTTTTCGTCAGCTGCATGGCAACAGTGTAACAGAGCACCGCGTTATAGATAGAGAGATGCTAAATGAACCGCGTTTGGCTGTCAAGAGAGCTGTGCGTGAAGCCTTTAATGATTACTATGACAAAATTTTGTCAAATGCTCTTTCACAAAACCTAGAGAAATTCTGGTCGTGTGTGACCGCTGTTAGTGGAACCAATTGTAGAAAAAGCAAAGACAGAAGTATCTAATCCCTTTTTCAAATGTTCCTTTATAAAGAAACACCCTGAAGAATTGCCCGAATTTAATCTTCCTGCCAGTAAAAAGAGGAGCGTAACAAGTGTTGGAATCCGTGGCCTTGAGAAGCAGCTGGAGTCATTAAAACTGAGCACAACCACAGAGCCCGATGGACTTCCTGTCAGAGTCTGTAGTGAACTGCCGCCTCAGTCAGTCCCTCTTTAAATTATAATCCATCGTAGATTCCTCGAATAATAAATCGTGTCCAGTGGCTGGAAGAAACCGCAGGTCACTCCCGTTTACAAGAAGGGTAGTAGAACTGGTCCACAAAATTACCGTCTAATATCCTTGACACAGATTTGTTGAATCTAAGAACATATTCTGAGTTCAAATATAATGAGATATCTCAAACTCCTGCATGCCAGAACAAGGATTTTGAAAACATCGATCATGCGAAACCCTACTCACACTTATCTGACATGATGTACTGAAAAATATGCACCAAGGCAGAGAGGTAAATGCACTATATCTCGATTTTCGGAAAAGGATTTGACTCAGTACCACATTTACGATTATTATCTTAATCGTATGGGATATCAAGCGAAATTTGTGACTGGATTGCGTATTGTTTGGTATGAAGGATGCAGCAAGTTATTTGTACGGTTATTCGTCAACAGATGTATAAGTAACTTTGGATGTGCCTCAGGGAAGTATGTTGGGACCCTTGCTGTTCACGTTGTCTATTAATGACCTTGCGAACAGTGTCAATAATGGCAGAAGACTTTTTGCAGATGATGCTGTTATCGTTCTGTGAAGTACTGTCTGGAAGCAGCCGCGCAAATATTCAGTCAGATTTTGATTATACGAGTGTAAAAGTGATGGAAAGGTAGGCAACTTGCTTTAAATGTTCAGAAATGTGAAACTGTACACTTCATGAAACGAAGAAAACGTAGTATCCTATCATTATAATATCAGTGAGTCACAGGTGGATTCGGTTAACTTATACAATTAAGTGGGTGTAACATTTTGTAGCGATACGAAACGGGATGAGCGCATTGAGTCAGTCATGTGTAAATAGGTGGTAAACTTTATGAACATTGCACATACTTACCAAATTTCTCAAGCTAAGATTCTTGTACAGCTTTCATATTTCATTTAACCATTCCGAGCGCAATATGGTCCTATTATCAGCACAAATTACTTTATTCACTCTTAAAATCATTACTTACAGACTATGAAACATTACTGCTGTTTTGCAAAGTTTCAGAAAGCTAAAGTATTGTCACATTACTGTTCATCAGGACTACATGTCGTACAGTTTATTTTAGTGTTTCATGAGGTTTTTAAAATGTTAATTCTTCTTTTTTCATGAATGAGGACTGCATTTCTGATTTCTAGAAAGATTTAGATTATCATGTTGAAATGTGTTTTGCTAATTACTCCATGGAAAACAAGCCACATCAGCTCATCAGTTCCAGGGGGTTTGATGAAAGATGTCTGTTATAATTTGCCAGCTTTCATATTTGTGTCATGCTTATTACATATCTACTACTCACGAACAGTCTTTGTTCTCATATCAACGTCCACTGATCGATATTCTATGTATTCATCGTTGCATCTGCTGTACTAGTTTATATTGTCCAAGATCTTTCAGGCGAGTGCGGCCTCAGTCAATGAGAACTGAGGGAGCAGAGACACTCCACTTACATTGAAAGTCTGGAGGAGAAATAAGTCTTATTCCTCATGCTATTCCGTCTGACTGATCCGGAGTGGAGGTGTGCTTGTGCTTGCTGTGATACGGTTTGCTATTGACCTTGGCTGCACATAATTATATAGAGAAAGGTGGAGAGCGATGTATGAAAGCGGCTTGTGGTTAGTATTATTGAAGTGATACGGAGAATTGTAATCAATATTCCTCCACATGTCTACTTTGGAACACAAGGTAATGTGCTTCCTTATTTACGAAACGGTGAGCCATTTTCGAAGATACTTGCATCTCATGTAGGAAGAATCGTATAGTAAGCAAGAATGTCCATTATTTTAATAACAACTTTCCAGAATCAAGAAGGTAAGTTTGACATGAGAATTGCATATCAGTAATTGTTCGCCGTAATGATATGGAATTTCTTTTGAGAACGATGTATTACCAGTTACGAACAGTCAAGTGTTATGAACCATCATTGTGTCCACTGTATGATATGTATATTTACTACCAGAAGTAGTCTAGATTATGCTAATCGGATCAAAGGTTTGATTCAGTGAAGATAAACTTGCTTAGTTAACTGTAATAAATGATTTCAGATGCTACAGAATATCCGTTGCGCTAAGTGTAAGTGTCTGTGTCGAATTATACCTGAAGGGCGGTCGGAGTAGTTGTATTCCATTTTGGTGGCTTTTTTCACTTAGGAAAGAGGGCGTCTTTTATCAAGGAAATTTCGTGTGGAACTTAATAAGCATTACCACAAAAAAATTTTTAGAGACACCATACAACTAACGATTAATTACTTTCCTGCTCTTTCATCAGAAGTCCTTCCATTCTGGAGAATCTCTTCAATTCTTATCAATCTGGATTATTTTCAACCCCCTTCTATAGCAGCACGTTCAAAACGCTTAGTTGTTATTTTCCCACAGTCCATGACTGACTGTCATACAACGTTGCACCCGAAACATTTATTCTGACAAATTTCTTCATCAAATTGAGGTCAGTGTTTCATAGTAATAGACTCCCTTTGGCCAATAATATTTTCTTTGTCTCTGCTTCTTCCTTGCTTCGTCCATCATATGTTGCTTTCCTTACATGGTTGAAGAATACCTTCAATTAGACGTTAATTTTACTGCTAATTTATTTTCTTCTATTCCTCCTTTACATTCGTCTTTCTGCGTTTAATTCTCAATCCACATCATTTGACGCGCCGTGGTATTTAACAGGTCTTGAAGTTCTTCCTCACTTTGACCGAGAAATACCATTTTGATGCCCTTTCAGCCTGAATTTGGAGCCCCACTCCTTTTTAGGTTGAACAGCAGGAACGAAAGACTGCATCCCTGTGGTATACGCTTTATATGCCGAGCACTTCGTTTTTGGTGCTACCACATACTGCACATTGCCCCCCTTTTCCCGTATCTTACGCCTATTTACCTGAGATTTTTCGAACATTTTGCTCCATTTTACATAATCCAACTCTTTCTCTATGCCGAAAAACCTTATCAATTCAACACGATTATGGTGAAGTCTTTTTCCATTATCAAGTGCAACGTCAGAACTGACTCTCTATAGATTTTACCTTCCCAAAGCCAATCCGATCGTCTTCTAATAGATCCCTACACAGAACAGAAGTTCACAATACACAATACAATGACGTAAGTCACTTAAATAAATAACCATTGAAAACAGAGCTGAAACTGAAAATTTATGACGAGGACAATTGTAAACTACGGATGTGTAACATGAACATTAACGAGTACTGATGAGCAGCAGCTCAGGATACCTGAACACAGTTACGCGCAATATGTAACGGGCAGTTCAGCGTAACAATAGTTTCTGGAGATGTAGAGCTGACACAGAGCTGGGTCGCCTCAAGCAGGGATAATAAGAATAATAAAAAGCAGGAGGATCGCTTTGCTTGCACATGTCCTTAGGATGGATAGTGTAAACGCAGCTAAACTTGTTTTTGGATGGGGGTCAAATGGAAGAGGATGGAGAGGAAGGCCACGGAAACGGTGGATAGACGATGTTGAAGAAGTAGCAAAATCTCTGAGTGAGGGGATGCCGGGGAACCACGCTGGTAAGGGTAGAAAAGAGGGAACTTGTTCACCCACGAAAGGTTGTAGCACCGTGAGAAGAAGAACAAGAAGAAGAACAAGAAGAAGAAGATGTTACTGGCGAGCAGGAAAGGGAATTACGTTACCCATGACTCAATCCTGAAAAGCACCATGCACTTTCGCATCGTCTATTCCTCCTTACGCTCCAAAGACGTTTGCAGTTGTTAGTATTCTCTCAAGACGCTTGGCGTAAATCTGCATGCTACTCACTACAAGTGTTTCAAAGCACTCTACAAAATCCGTTGCAACGGTTAGTATTTTGTAGTATATATTTCTCAGATTTTCCTATTTCATAACAATATTAATTTTTAACAATACAAGATTCTGTTCTTTTATATTGTATGTCATCTGAAGTCGTTGAATGATCGTACCCGTCGGTGAACGTTGAAGCATATCTGAACAACAACTGAGGTGGCGTTTTGCATTTCAGTTACCCCTATCTTTACACTGAAATAATCAAAGTCATGGGAAAGCGATTTGCACGTAATAGGATGGTCGCAGTGTCGCATACAGAAGTTGTAAAAGGGCGGTGCATTGTCGGGGCTTTCATTTGTACTCAGGTGATTATGGCCGCACGTCGGGAGTTAACAGACTTTGGACGAGGAAGGGTAGTTAGAGCTAGACGCAAGGGGCACTCCATTTCGGAAGTCGTTAGGGAATTCTATATTCCGAAACCCACAGCGTCAAGAGTGAGTAAAGAATACCGGATTTCTGGCATCACCTCTCACAACGTACAACGCAATGGCCGAAGGCCTTCACCTAACGATTGAGGGTAGTGGCGTTTGCGTGGAGTTGTCGGTGCTAACAGACGAGTAACACTGCGCGAAGTAAGCATAGAAATCAATGAGGGAAGTACTACGAACGTATCGTGTTAGAGCAGTGCGATGAAGTTGGGCGTTAATGGGATATTGCAGCAGCTGACTGACGCGAGTGCCTCTGCTAACCGCACGAAATTGCCAGCAGAACCTCTTCAAGAGAATGTGACCATATCAGTTGGAGCCTAGACGACTGAAAAATCATGGCGTGATCAAATGAGACCCGACTGAAGTTGATGAGAGCTAAGGCTGACTGACGCGAGTGCCTCTGCTAACCGCACGAAATTGCCAGCAGAACCTCTTCAAGAGAATGTGACCATATCAGTTGGAGCCTAGACGACTGAAAAATCATGGCGTGATCAAATGAGACCCGACTGAAGTTGATGAGAGCTAAAGGTAGGATTCGTGTGTGGCGCACTAAGCCATGGACCCGTCAACAAGGCGCTGAGCAAGCTGGTCGTGACACCATAATGGTATGGGCTGTCTGTAAGTGGAGTGGCTTGAGCCCTCTTGTCCAGCTGAAGTGATCACTGACTGGCAATGATATGTTCGACCATTCATTGACTTTATGTTCCCAAAGAACGAAGGAATTCTTATGGATGAAACTGTGCCCCGTCGCTGGGGCACAGTTGCTCGAAACTGGTTTGAAGATCATTCTGGACACTTCGAGCGAATGATTTGGCAACCAAGATCGTTCCACATGAATCCCATCGAACATTTATGGGACATAAGAGGTCAGTTCGCGCATAAAATCCTGCACCGGCAACAGATCGCAAGTGTGGACGGCTATAGAGGCAACATGGCTCATCATTTCTTCAGGGAATGCCAGTGATTTGTTGACTCCATGTGCCGTCGAGTTGCTGCATTTCGCCTGGAAAAATGAGGTCTGACGCGATATTAGGTGTCCCATTACTCTTGCCACCTCAGTGTATAGTTCTTGCTTCAGCTGCTCCTGCCGCAAATTAAAGTAAGGTAGTATTCAGGAAAGCTGTACAAGTCTCTCTTCTGTGACGGGAACAGGTGCAAAAGAAAAAGTTGGTTCAGTAGGTGAAGATATGTAGAATAGTGCCGACTACGAAATACATCGGTGGCACTGCTGAGCGCAGGGCAGTATCTGTTGGGGTAGGTAACTCCGATCGAGCCGCATTGCACGTTGTGGCCCGTCACCCGTTACTACCGGATTTTATTAACGACCCCCAGAAGCGCGTGGCGTGTGGTAGCAAGCGCAACAGCGCTGCGGACACCGGACCATCGGCGCCCTCCACTCGTGTGAGACAGCGGCGCGCGTCTGAAATCGGCCGCACACTCGCGCTCCACATTTTCAATTAAAAACTTAATTAAGGCAGTTGTCGGGGGCTGCGCCGCACCACGGCACGCAGCAGCGTGCCTTCTCGCAGATTCCGGCCGGCCGTCTCGTAATTAAATAGCCACCGCCGATCCCATCGCCACGAGTGTAAACTTTTAATTAACTGCTCGTCAGGTCACAGTTGAGACTTCTCATCCGATAACTCTCTCATTCACAGTTGGCGCGTCGCTGCTTGGTGTCGTGTGCGAATGTAGGGGATTACCAACTTTAAATGCATAACTGTGTTTGCAACTGCAAATGCAAGGCGGGAAGTCTCGTGTGAGGCAGTCAGATACGGAAAAGCCAATTAAACCACGTTTATGGTGATCTGGAAAGACGTTAGGAGCTTAGAAAACGTCAGATCCGCGTTGTACTTTGGTCCAGAACGACCTAGAGAACAGAACGTTACGCGTATTTCTTAACCGAAACAAATCGTTGATGTAAAACGAGTACAAGAACCACTGAAATTTTATAGGTCGTTACTGACCCTCACACACAAAAATTATATGGTTGATAACGTCACAGGATATGTGCAGCCGTTGGTGAATAATGCTTGCGATGAAATTGGATTCATCACTCCCTTAGATAGTAAAAGGTAAATGCGAAGTACTCTGTCTAAAATTAATCGTTTCCTTCAGGCGAGAGACTATGTTCATGACATATACTCCTATATAAAGAAAATTACTTGACCGATAAAAAAATGGTTCAAAAGGCTTTGAGCACTATAGGAGTTAACATCACAGGTCATCAGTCCCCTAGGACTTAGAACTATTTAAACCTAACCAACCTAAGGACATCACACACATCCATGCCCGAGGCAGGATTCGAACCTGCGACCGTAGCGGTAGCGCGGGTCCGGACTGAAGCGCCTAGAACCTCTCGGCTGACCGATAAACTTTAAATGTTTACATGTTACTCAGTTAAACGTTTGACTTGACTTTATATAGCGGGATGCAATTATATAGCATATACAGGGTGTTACGAAAAGGTACGGCCAAACTTTCAGGAAACATTACTCACACACAAATAAAGAAAAGATGTTATGTGGACATGTGTCCGGAAACGCTTAATTTCCATGTTAGCGCTCATTTTAGTTTCTTCCACCTACGCTCAATGGAGCACGTTATCATGATTTTACACGGGATACTCTACCTGTGCTACTAGAACATGTGCCTTTACAAGTACGACACAATATGTGGTTCATGCACGATGGAGCTCCTGCACATTTCAGTCGAAGTGTTTGTACGCTTCTCAACAACAGATTCGGTGACCGATGGATTGGTAGAGGCGGACCAATTCCATGGCCTCCACGCTCTCCTGACCTCAACCCTCTTGGCTTTCATTTATGGGGGCATTTGAAAACTCTACGCAACCCCGGTACCAAATGTAGAGACTTTTCGTGCTCGTATTGTGCACGGCTGTGATACAATACGCCATTCTCTAGGGCTGCACCAGCGCATCAGGGATTCCATGCGACGGAGGGTGGATGCATGTATCCTCGCTAACGGAGGACATTTTGAACATTTACTGTAACAAAGTGTTTGAAGTCACGCTGGTACGTTCTGTTGCTGTGTGTTTCCATTCCATGATCAAAGTGATTTGAAGAGAAGTAATGCAATGAGCTCTAGCATGGAAAGTAAGCATTTCCGGACACATGTCCACATAACATATTTTCTTTCTTTGTGTGTGAGGAATGTTTCCTGAAAGTTTGGCCGTACCTTTTTGTAACACCCTGTATATTAAAGACGAGTTACTAGAGTATTGAATAAGAATATGAAACAAATCCCTAGAGAGCTTTTGGTTTTTAAATATCTATTCATATACCACAAATATTGAAGACTGGCTACTAGATTATTGAAAAAAAATTTAAATTAATCAGTCAAGAGGTTTTAGTGATTTTTGCTGAGTACGTTACCCATATATTTCAAATTTTTATTCAATGTTCTAGTAACAAACCGCTATGTAAAGACAAGTCAACGATTGAAATTGTTACATAAAATCTCGAAAAGTTCTAACTGATTGACTTACTTCGAATGGATATGTTTTTTAAAATAGTTTTCTGTTAAAGCAGACTGCGGGAAAGAAAATGTTGTGGTATGCTGTGCTGTAAAAAATGTGTGGTTTCTCTCTCTTTCTCGTTGTCATTTTTAACTGCGATAATAGGATACAGACACCTTTAGAAAAATTGTTTCTCACAATTATATTCATTTTCCTTAAGTATTAAATTTTAAATAAAGATGAATACATAACTGAACAAATATCTAAGCTGTTTTGTTTTCTTCCTCGTCTTCAGTTTTAACAGAAAATAGTAAAGTTGTATTCAGGTCTTATGGGATTATGAATGTGAATCGACAAAAACTTTGCAATCCAAACAGTTTCCAAATTAACACTAAGCGAAATACTGTCACTGCAGCAGCTCTCCTCACAGATCTAGTGGCAGGAGAAGTCTTTCGTATCTCGTATACCAATGATCCCAACCGATTTACCCATTTATTTTGAGTGACTTCAATTCTCAACCAAGGTTTCGTTGGCTGTAATAATAAACAAGACTCAGTGTCAAAGAGAGGGTGTGGGAGGGAAGATGACATGGGCCCAGAATGTGATCGGGGACGGCCATAGAGACGGGGAAGGAGGAGGTGGACTGAGAGGGGTGAGGAGGTGACATAGACAGAAGGAGAGAGAGGGAGACAGAGAGAGAGAGAGAGAGAGAGAGAGAGAGAGAGAGAGAGAGGGGGCGGGGGGAGAGACAGACAGACAGACAGATAGGGAGGAGATCAACAAAGAGAAGGGAGACGAGGTAGACATTTAATTGTAGTACATATTTAGCAGTTGCGAAGCATTGCCAGGATCACTAGTAACAAAAATTTTCACACAGTGAAAGTTCGCTGTGGTGAAATACAGTACACAGTTTCGGCTGCTATACTAAATTGTTTGAAGTTGTCCATCCCTTTTAGGGCTAATAATCACTTTTACTCTATCAGCACTCACATCTAACGTCAGTAACATTCATTCATAATCGGAACAATATCTTACGAATAATTTTGTTAGGGGACAGCTTCTATGAACCCATTCCATCCAGCCATATTCCAAAATACTTCTCAGCTTATCATTTGACACTTTCTTTCAAAAACAATAGAGGAATCTCAGTCGATGTACTAGGCTAAAGTACCTCGATTCAGATCACTCCATTAATACAAAAATAAAATCATCGCCATCAGTTGCCTGGAAGTTATTTATTTCACTATCGTTATTTCGGTTACAGAGCCATTTTCCAGTGGAGCGTGAAAGCTGTATTCGTGTGAAGGCCAACGCCACGTCAGAAGCCGCAAAACGAGCAATGGAGTTATCACCTTCAATCGAAAATGGCTCTTCAGCAGAAATTTCGATAGTGAATTTAGTAAACTATTATGAAAACTTAGTCAAATAGCTCTAATGGGATCATTTCAAAAGTATATTATGTCTGTGGTCGCCAGCCAAGAAAATATCGGAAATTGTTTGTCAGGTCATACACATGGGAATGTTTCTCGATACCAACGGACGAAGTTAAAAGTTATGAAATCGATTGAATGTATTACACTGCACATAATCCGTGTGGCTAATGTTGCAATTCCTAAATACTACGTAAGAATCAGCGAAAACAGCAATGAAGTTTTCACCTTGAACATCAAAATGACTCTACAGCACAATCAGCGATAGTGAAATACATAATTTATAAAAACTTTGTCATATGGCGGCAATAATTTTATCTTAAGTTGAATTACCATATAAGACAGATAGTGGGAAAAGCAGACACAAGACTCAGATTCATCGGGAGAATCTTAAAAAAAGAAATGTAACTCACCCACAAAAAAATGGTCTTAAACGAAGAAAAATGTTTCACTAACTTCCAAAATATTTTGCTTTGACAAAGTTAGATTTGGTATTCCTACTTCCCTCATCGAATATAGTCATTTAGGGGGCACAAAAAAGTATTTTATTGAAATTTTCTTTCAGCATTTTGCCTTTTGCTTTTGCTTATTTTTCACCCTTCCTATACTTAACGTCAGTTACGCTTAATCAACATATTATGAGCATGATTTGCATCCGAATAGAGCCAACCGTCTGTGAGGTGCTCCAATTCTTATTTTAATGTACTTAAACATCATTAAAATCAGGCTTCAGCATCATACGAAATTACGTAAGTTGTGGCTTGGGTGGCGACAAAATCGTAACGCAATAAGTCATCATTACAAGAAACATTGCCCCACCTGATGGTGGGAAGAGTTGTATTAGCAGACAGACTATACTGGCAGCTACAGCTCTGTGTCATATCAGAAGGCATTACATTTTCGTTGTGTGTTGTGGGTTGGTAGCTATACTGATAGCAACTTTACTATATTGCGTCAGATATTTGTTTTTGTTTGCGATGGATGTTAAGAACAAACAGAGACTCAAAAGTTGTTGTTTGTTATTCGAACTTCAGTATCGACGTCAGACATCAAATGAAATTTGGAATCTGCGTCCCTTCAAGAAAAAATAACGACTAAGATAAGATGTAGAAGAGTTGTAGATTTCGTTATATGTCTACTAATAAGAGACAGATGTTTTCTTATGACAGATTGATGTATAAGTTAAGTCGCTACATTAGAGAATTGTATCAAAGTGCAGGGATTCCTGCAGTGAATCAACATTTGGTGCAGGGATTGACAGTCTACCGTATACATAAATAAACTCACAGTGTCATGTAGAAATAGGCAGAATGACATACGTAGAAGACCCAGTAGTTTCAATAACTCTTTAAGGCCTTTCGCAGATGATGCAGTTGTCTATGGCAAAGTAGCAACGGCAGAAGATAGTAAGAATTTGTAGAACGGCTTCAGAGAATTGTTGAATGGTGCAGGCTCAGGCAGTTGACCCTAAATGTAAGTAAACGTAACATTTGCACATGCATAGGAAAATAAATCCACTACTTTGCAGCTACACTACTGAAGACAAACAACTGGAGACACCGCCTGCCGTAAAATATCTAGGCGTAACTATCTAGAGCGATCTTAAGTTGAATTACCATATAAGAGAGATAGTGGGAAAAGCAGACACAAGACTCAGATTCATCGGGAGAATCTTTAAAAAAAATGTAACTCACCCACAAAAAAATGGCTTGTAAGGCGCTTGTTCGCCCGATTCTTGAGTATTGTTCACCTTTCTGGGATCCCTATCAGGTAGGGCTGATAGATAAAACAGAGAAGATCCAACGAACACCGAGCGAGGTGGCGCAGTGGTTAGACACTGGACTCGCATTCGGGAGGACGACGGTTCAATCCCGCGTCCGGCCATCCTGATTTAGGTTTTCCGTGATTTCCCTAAATCACTCCAGGTTAATGCCGGGATGGTTCCTCTGAAAGGGCACGGCCGACATCCTTCCCTAATCCGATGAGACCGATGACCTCGCTGTCTGGTCTGCTTCCCCAAAACAACCAACCAACCAACCAACGAACAGCGACGCGTTTCGTCACGGGATCGTTTAGCTGGCGAGAGAGCGTTACGGAGATGCTAAACAAACTCCACTGGCAAACGTTAGAAGACAGGCGTTGTGCATCACGGAGAGATTTACTATTGAAATATCGGGACAGTACTTTTCAGGAGGTGTCGGACAACATATTACTTCCCCTCCATATACATCTCGCGTTTTGACTACTAGGAGAAAATTCGAGAAGTTAGAGTCAGTAATTCTTCCCACGGAATATTCGAGAATGGAACAGGGTTGGAGAGATTAGATAGTGGTACCGAAAGTATCCTCCGCCACAAAACATTAGGTGGCTTTCGGAGTATGACGTAGATGTAGATATAGGTGGAAATTGTTTGGGGTGTGCTCTAAATGTATACTACCTACTGCTACCGCTTCCTTTGCAGATTATGGATGATTCGGGTGGATGCGGATAAGATCGCAGAGCTAGAAGAAACCCTTAGAAAGCAATGTAAAGCTGCTCGAGAGCGGGCAGGGTTAGTCATACCCGTCGTTACGCAAAGATAATGCATTACTGCAAGCGTTTATATTCTGATAAAATTCTCGAAATTCTCAAATAAGTTTCGAACAATAAAAGTAGCACGAAAATTAATGATACCTAAAATGGAAAAGAATTCTAGAAAATGTCGAGCCGTGTTCAACAGGAAATACTTTTCAGCGCCTACCTCAGTGTTACTGCAGCTAATTGGCTTACGCCCTCATCGGCTACAGAAAACATTCCAGTGAAGTAGAGGCACGCATTCAAATGCTCAATGTACCTTGTGCCATAACGATTCGTAAGGCATCTGGCAGAACTGAAAAAACATAGGAAGTGCACTAAGACAAGAAACAAACGCACAGATCCTTCGCTTGAGAAAGAAAACTTTTCTAAACTTAGAAGAAAACGGTCGAAAGAAACTGCATCTCCTCCCACTTCTGCGCTCGTATAACCATAGTCGGTAAACTTGTGATCACAAACTTAGTGCGACGTTTTCAAAGTCGTAAGCGTTTGTTAATGTTACCGATGTTAAGTGAATTGTATGACAAATCTATTTCACAAATTCACGGCTGATGATTCTGAAATGATGTAATTCATTCGACTGTGATTTCTTGTGAGTTATACACTGAACAGCCAAAGAAACTCGAACATCTGCCTAATGTTGTGTAGCGCTCCACCCCCGCAACCGGGCATGCAGAAGTGCTGCAGAACGATTTGGCATGGACTCGGCAAATATCTGAAGTAGTGCTGTAGGGAACTGACAGCATGAATCCTGCACGGCTGTCCATGAATCCGTAGGAGTATGATGGGGTGGAGATCTCTTCTGAACAGCGCGTTGCAAGGCATCCCAGATAGCTCAATAATGTTCATGTCTGGGGAGTTTAGTGACCATCGGAAGTGTTTCAGATAAGAAGAATGATCCTGGAGCCACTCTGTAACAATTCTGGACGTGTGAGGTGTTGCATTGTCCTGCTGGAATTGTTGGAATTCACAATGGACATTAATGGCTGCAGGTGATCAGACAGGATGCTTACGTACACATCACCTGTCAGAGTCATTTCGTGTTACGGGTTCCATGTCACTTCAGTTGCAAACGCCTCACACCGTTACAGGACATCCACCGGCTTGAACAGTCCCCTGCTCACATGCAGGATCAATGGAATTAAGAAGTTGTCTCCATACCTGTACACTTCCATCCGCTCGCTACAATTTGAAACAGCACTCGTCCGACCAAGCAACACGTTTCCACTCATTAATGTCGGTGTTGACGGGCCCAGGCGAGGCGTTAAGCTCTGTGTCATGCAGTCGTCAAGGGTACACGAGTAGGCCTTCGGCTCCGAAAGCCCATATAGATGATGTTCCGTTGTATGGTTCCCACACTTGTTGATGGCCCAGTAGCAATTTGCGGAAGTGTTGCACTTCTGTCACGTTGAAAGATTCTCTTCAGTTGTCGTTGGTCCCGTTCTTGCAGGATCTTTTCCGGCCCCAGGGATGTTTTACCGGATTGCTGATATTCATGGTACACTCGTGAAATAGTTGTACGGAAAAATCCCCACTGCATCGCTACCTCGGAGATTGCAGTACACACTTGTTGTCTTATATAGGCGTTGCCGACTGTATTTTAATACGCATGCCTATACCAGTTTCTTTGGTGTTTCAGTGTACAATAGCAATGTACTAAGAAGTGAGCTAAACAAATTATATTGTGATGATATTTGTATTAAGACATATTAGTTATTTTTCTAATAAATAATATTATTAAAATTGTAGGTGTCTTTGGCACGTTAAAAATGGTGGTGACAGCAGGATGCCGTTGGAGTGGCAGGGGGTGCGGATGGTGGAAGGGTGTGTGTGGAAGGAAGTATTATATGGCCCTCCCTCTTCTTTGTTCTACTCGGAGTAGGTCGAACAGAGTTTATTAGCAGTCACACTGACGATGAAGCAGAGATGAGTGGAACAACAGGAGGGTCCTGTGGTCGGTCTTGGAGTTAACGAAGTCCATGACTAGCCAGAAGTAAAGTCCAAAGTGTAGCGAAAGTTGCCACAGAGCGTGCTGCAACATTTATGTTAGATCACAGTTATCCAATACTTCATAATACTGTCCAGTACTGCGCAAAGCCTAGTCTCTGCATAGAGGGTGGAACGGCGTTGGAAAGACGCCAAGAACGTGACGTGGCGTCATGGTGTCACCCATGTCAGAGGCTTATGATTGGCTGAATCTCTCGTAAGAGACTTCAGGTGCATTTACGGTACTGTTTCGGCAGATATTTGCAATTAGGGTTTTGCAGCGTGTCGCTGTAGTCAGCCGCCGGCCGAAGTGGCCGTGCGGTTAAAGGCGCTGCAGTCTGGAACCGCAAGACCGCTACGGTCGTAGGTTCGAATCCTGCCTCGGGCATGGATGTTTGTGATGTCCTTAGGTTAGTTAGGTTTAACTAGTTCTAAGTTCTAGGGGACTAATGACCTCAGCAGTTGAGTCCCACAGTGCTCAGAGCCATTTGAACCATTTTTTTTTTTTTTGTAGTCAGCCCAAAGAGACAAAGCTCATCACGTCTTTCATATGACACCCAACACCGATGGAAAGCATCGGGTTGTTTCCCGCTGCAAAGTGATGATATTTAAAAGCCCAATTTTACATGCTTATTCGATAGAGGATTCCGAATTTATTTTAGTGCGATACGCGTTTCATCGATACGTGTTATGAGAGACCGTAAAGCAAGAAGAATAACCACTACTCCGACAACGACAGCACCACCTGGCTACCGCCATACAGAAGCACTGCTTACTCGCTGCCGTAACTTTAGGTTACTGTTTCTGTTTTGCTGCCATATTAACACATATCGATAAAACGAATATCACTCTAGGCTAATTTGTGACCGCTCTATCGAATCGGTGTGTAAAATTCCGATTTAAATATCTTTTTGTTTGAAACGGATTACAAACCGACGCTTTCGTTGACAGTGGTCGTCGCATGAAAGAGGAGATTGGCAGTATTTCTTTGGACTGACTCCCACTACATATTACAAAAACTAAATTGCAAATATTTGTCGAAAGAACAGAAAAAATGAGCCCGGAGACTCTTGGGAGAGACACCCCATAAACAGCGACAAAATTGCCGTGGTTGGGAGTGTCTGAAACGAGTTACGCAGAAGCTGCCGTGTGCCCGCAGGAACTCAGGGGTCACGTGTGGGAGCAGGAGCCACAGCAGTCGGTAACATCAGCAGTGGCTCTCGTCACTTGTTGAGAACTGTCATTAAAATATTGTTTATTACTGTGAAGTCGTGGGGCCGACTAAAGGGTGATTTTTTCCACCATGTACAAATTCTACAGATTGATAGATGAGAGGATAACACGGAACAAAAAGGATTTAAAGATGTCCAGAAATGCATGGTTTCCATGCTAGTGGCATTTTATTAACGTTAGGGACTGCGGTCTAATACACGCTGTACAACGCAGCCGCAGTGACATTTCTTTCTTCTGCTTTCAGATTCCTCAGATTTCAGAATTTTGAGACACAAAAAGGCTGCGACAAGTTATTCGTCACGAATCTCCGTTTTCCTTTTCAGAAACGATTTTGTCCTTTTCTTAGATGCTTTAATGTCTGCCTGCAATATAAAATAAGATCCTAACAGCGATCTCCTTTAGCTGAAATAAATGTTTGTTAACAAGGAATCATATGGGATACATGCCGAAAACTCTAGTTTCAATGATGTTGACCTTGTAGTTTCTGGGACAGAGTAATGCGCAAGCATATCGCGGTACTTTACCAAAACAAAATGAAGTGTTGGGAGCTTCTTTGCTTCTCGCAAGTGGTGTCTATAAACTTTGAGAGGAAGTAAATGAAAGCTGTAGCAAGCTCCCTATTCCAGCATTCTAATCGATTCATTTGATTACGTTCTGATAATGTGACTGTGATTTCATCAGTGGCATTTGCCAAGGACGCCATCGCAGCGACAAGGGTATACCAGCGGGTATCTATCATGGAATTCACCATTTTGGTGAGCAGCTTACTCAGAACAGTTTCTTAAGTACTGAGTACTTCTTGAATTTGTTATTAATATAAGCGTTTGTGGAGCAAATTCCTTGAGAAATTTCTCTTCATCTAACACCTGTCTCAGCATGGCTGCAATGCAGCGTGCAAATAGCACAGCCCCTGAAAAGACGAAAGCGCTGACTTGATATTAGCTACCTGGTCTGTTACAAATGTTTCGCCTTCTAAATCTATGGCATTTTAATTCAGACAAAATTTTTCCTCGATTTTTGAGACCAGACTTAGCATCTTCAGCAGGAAATTCCACCGCGCATAAAAGGTGAAAGACGGCGGTGCCTTCCGCGTAAGCCACTTACATGGTAATACCTGTCAACCACTTCCCGTTTCATTTTGTTTCGGTGATTATCATACAATTACATTCCTGTGGTGTATCTAATTTTTCGATTGATATTAATCTAATGGACTATTAAGCTTAGGGTAAATCACTGGTCTCGCAATACTTGCGTGACTTGAGTAGCAGTAGTAGAATTGAAGTCGGCTGTAGAGACAGATTTCTGGACGCTGGAGGTGACCATTGCGTTAGGGACAGCTTTAGAACTTTCCCCCAGCAGCTCCCTTTGTAGTCACTGACACTGGCCGTGGGTCCTGCAGGGCAGTGGTGTATGGACCGCCGTTGTGGCGGTTGGGCTTGTCCTGCTAGCGGCCGAAGCAAGAGGGTAGGAAAGCTATGGCTAAATGCGAAATGACACTTCTTTACGAACTGGCGGCGCTGGGCATATGGCGCCGCTTAACTGCTTTAGTAGCGAGTGGACGTGGAGTAGGAGTCTGGTCTCCTTATCCTGTGTGCGGGTCCAGGTAAAGCGGCGTCGAACTGGCGCCCAGATAATGTGTTTATTACAAGAACAGCGTACCTTGTGAGACGGCATGACGAAACTCTCTGAATGTCAAGTTTCTTAGACCTTTCTTCATAGACCTTTCCCTAGGGAATGCAAAATCTCTTCCACTAGTCAATACACGGAGGGTATTAGATAGAGCCACACACAGCGGCCGCAACGCATTTGTCATAACGACGGATATATCAATACACATAACACGGACCACGAACAGCAGCATTTGTTCATAGGAAGAACCGACTGGCAAAAAGTTCGAGATATTGTTGAGGCGTCGTCGCTACACGCTTTTCAAGGCAGTATAGATTACAAAACGCATGTACTGACAGAGGTCCTACAAAGAGCACTGGAAGCAGCTATACCACGCGCAAAAACTGGGTGGGGACAGAAACTACCGTGGTCGACAGAACTGGCAGGACTAAGGAAGGATTCACGGGTCAAAAGAAAGCACTACTGAAAATCACTGGCTGATGTTAACAGCGCGTAGCGTTGCGCAGTTGGAGGTGAGCCGCCAGCAGTGGTGGATGTGAGGAGAGAAATGGCGAAGATTTGAAATTTGTAAGACTGGATGTCATGAACTGCTATGTATATTATGATTTTTCAACACTATTAAGGTAAATACATTGTTTGTTCTCTATTAAAATCTTTCATTTGCTAACTATGCCTATCAGTAGCTAGTGCCTTCCGTAGTTTGAATCTTTTCTTTAGCTGGCAGTAGTGGCGCTCGCTGTATTGCAGTAGTTCGAGTAACGAAGATTTTTGTGAGGTAAGTGATTTGTGAAAGGTATAGGTTAATGTTAGTCAGGGCCATTCTTTTGTAGGGATTTTTGAAAGTCAGATTGCGTTGCGCTAAAAATATTGTGTGTCAGTTCAAGGACAGTCATGTATAATTTTTCTAAGGGGACGTTTCACTACCAACAAGCAAAGGCAGCTCCTGAAATACAGATAAGCTTGATATGTATCGTGACGCTAAACAGAAATACCAAAAACAACTGAAGACAACAAGGCAAGACTACTTGACCAATTTTGTAAAAACCCAATTACAGAACGACATCTGGGGACAACCATTCAAGAAAGAAACAGAACGAGTTAAGACAACGACAGTTCTGTCAATACTAAAGCTGGCGGCACAATGCCCAGAGGATGGAGAAGCACAGCAGACTATCTTCTGAACAGGCTCCTCCCAGATGACGACCCCCACACAAGGCGGGGGACACCACGCTGACCTAAGAGAGAGCATGAGGCAACTATACAAAAGTGACAGTGTAACCATGCCATTTGCGCAAGAAGAAGTCGCGACGGCAATCTGCAGGCTTAAAAATCGAAAAGCATCCGGTCCAGACAAATTGCTTTCAGAAACATTAAAAGAAACAGTAACACAAATCACACCTTTTCTTGCTAACATGTTCAACGAGGCACTACTAACAGACAGAATTCCAAACCTCTGCAAAACTGTTAATGTAGTAATAATCAGGAAATCACAGGACAAAGAACCAACAGACCCCAAAACGTAGCGACCGATCTGTCTCTTAAACACTCTCGGCAAGGTACAGGAAAGGCTCCTGTGTGACCATTTACAATCGCATTGGCGCCTCCTCGACTTAACGCCCCATCAGTTTGGCTTCAGGGAAGGTAGATCAATAGAAGACGCCGTCAACCAAGCACTCACAGTTGCAAATAGCATCAGTGACACATACGTGGCGGCCATACTAATCGACATAGCCGTCTCTTTTGACAATCTGTGGTGGCCGTCCCTCTTCGCCAGGTTAAGGGAAATGAGGCTATCAGCTTCCCTCTAGAATAGCCTCCTTGACTACTGTAGAGGCAGAGTGGCGGAATGGAGGTCTGGTACACACAACGTTGTCAAGAGAATAACGAAGGGATGTCCACAGGGCTCGATCTGCGGACCAATATTCTGGGATATCACAGTCGAGCCCTCGCTGAACACCCTGGACAGTGACGACAGGATAAGAGGTGTGGTGGCTTATGCAGATGACCTGCTCATAGTGGTGTCAGCCAACTCGGGAGCAGCACTAGAGACAAAAAGCACGCAATTGCTTCAGAAAATTAACAGTTGGTGCAAAAAAAAAAAAATTAAAAATAGCTGCCAACAAAACTGTATACTTACTGCTCAGAGGGACACTACAGAGGAATCCAATTCTAAAATTAGACAATACAAGCAACCAGAGGAAGCAAGCCACACGTTATCTCGGACTGCATCTAGGCGAAAAACAGACTTTCGACCACCATATAAAATTAACAGTTGACAAAGCCTCCAAAATTATGCACAAGCCAGCAAGACTAAACACAACTCAGAACACATTACCTATAAAGACGATAAGGACCTACCACATTACGATATTTGAATACATCGCATGCTTCGCCGCAAGTGCTTGGGCTCACAGACTGAACATACAGACTAACAGGACAATTGCAAGATAAGGTCAACGTAGTGTACTCCTGAGAATGAGCGGAGCCTTCAACACGACGTCACTAGAGGCACTTTGCGTTGTGATGGGGACCTGCCCTATAGACATAACAATACGTAACAGAGCTGCACTTTACTGGCTTGAGGACTGGCTCGATAAAGTCACCGAAATTACGGGAACCAACATTATGAACAAAACACAAATGAAACAATGGCGGATTCAAACTTGGCAGAGAGAGTGGACTGCATCCGATAAAGGTCGCCGACTACACTCTTTCTTTCCAGATGTACACGAAAGACTACTACTCCAACATATTGACCCAAGCCGGGGGATGGTCCATTTCCTGACAGGCCACGGGCCGTATCCGGTACATTTAAGTCGTATGGGACTAACTAACGATGAAGTATGCGTATGCGGAGAAACTGGGACACCAGAACTTGTCACACTTTTGTGCAACACGCTAGCACAAGTGAGACCTATACAGAATGAGAATGACATGGCCAGAATAATGCGTAATCCCGATGACTGGAACACAATAAATAGTGTAGCCGATATTGTATCGAACACTCTGCACGAAGAATACAAGCGCGAAAACCCATATGGAAGGAGGCGCAGACAAGCACCAACAACACAGCAAATCACATGGGATGTCACGAACACGACCACAGATTCCGAAACTGAGGAAGGAACACTAAGTGAACATGACTCAGAAGGGATCAACTTGTAAGGGACCAAAACCAACAATATATGACACTGCATGCCACACGACAGTCACAAACAACACAACAATCATAAAACAAATAAACACCGGCACCACATACTAAGACTGTAGTAATAAGGTAATGTCGCTTGGGAGGAAAAGGTTCGAAGAACTTTTATTCCGAGGCTCCTCCTCCCCAATGACATTCTGCATAGCGTTTAAAGTATATTGCACACAAGCAGTAATGTATTGCTCGTCTTATCGTGCGCAGACAGAAGTATATTCTCTTCTATGTTCATAGCCATATTCAATGAATTTCATACATCAGAGATGTATTATTTAAGGAATAATGCATTCAAGTAGCAATGAACTATATTCTATTTTAACTAACAAGTTACAGACATAAGTGAATTTCTCATGTGAACCTAAAATTCATGTAATACATGTATGAAGTGCTCAGTCAGCATAATCTGCATAATCTGTGTAAATATACATTAGCGCAAACCATTTCAGATGAGAATAGCTCAAGGTTGTACCGAGACCTTCTCATCTGAAATAGATAGAAATAGGCCATTACTAACCAACATGCCACTTAGAATGTATTACTCATCCAAAGACAGCATATCACTTCCCTCTATACGGGGTGTCCCAGCTATCTTGTCCACCCAAAATATCTCTGGAACAATAATAGCTATCGGAAAACGACTTTCACCGGTATCAATGTAGGGCTGGGGCCCATGAATGTACATATTTGGAAACATTCTAAAACGAAAGCATATGTGTTTTTTAACACAAACTTATGTTTTTTTAAATGGACCTCCTATATTTTTTTCTTCAGAAATCCATAGCATGACAAAGCACATACACAATGGCGTTGATTGCATCGCAATATTCCCATTACATGCCGAGATATTGAGACGCGAAGTTGACGCTTGAAACACCCGACATGCGCTGCTAGTGCACGTCCTGAGGCTCAGGCGTGAACCCCATGCTGCCCGTAATCGCGATGTGATTGACATGCGTAATCACAACTCCATACTTATCAAGAGGTCCGAAACGAATAGCCGGCCGCGGTGGTCTCGCGGTTCTAGGCGCTCAGTCCGGGACCGCGCGACTGCTACGGACGCAGGTTCGAATCCTGCCTCGGGCATGGATGTGTGTGATGTCCTTAGGTTAGTTAGGTTTAAGTAGTTCTAAGTTCTAGGAGACTCATGACCACAGATGTTAAGTCCCATAGTGCTCAGAGCCATTTGAACCATTTTTTGAACCGAAACGAATAATACGGTCTGCTGCCATTAACTCTCATAAGCACATAATGGTTTCCCTCTTGCACGTTTTACGTATCTACGTACACAATATGAACCAGTACCGATCGATGTACACCCGTCAGGTTGTCTTATTTATCCTGCATACCCAAAATAAGGTTTATCTAATACGTTATAAGACCCATCGTGCCTGTCGCGCAGTGTCTGGCTCTACCTAGTCAAGTGCCCAACGTAGTTCCCACTACTGCCACAGTTACCACTTCGCCTTGTTTATCATTTGCGACCCATGCAAACTCCTGTACTCCACCACCCTCCGAGCATTCCATTTGTTGTTGCTTTGGCGTGCAGTACACCGCTTGCCAGTGTAGTCGTGCATCAGAGTAATCTAGTGACGGCACGGAGGTAGTACACATTGTGAATAAACGTTGTGTTGTGGAACTTATACTTTACAGTATAATGTTCACACATGAAGGGATGGTAGAAGTGCTGCTTATCTATGGAGAATGTACGTTGACGGGACATACGTTATGAGATTGCTTGTTTGTTGATAGTACTGTTAGCGAACATTATGATTATTAAGTTAATATGTCTGTTTTCTACCCTACTCTACATACCTCTACTGTACCCCATTGTAGGTGGACGAAATGCTGTTCAGGCAGAACGACTGTACAGACGACGATTCCCCGGCAAACCATCGCCTTCGTGCCGGATGTTTGGTCGTCTCACAACTCGTCTACGTGAAACGGGAAGCTTAAATCCAAGACCTCGACATCGTCCTAGAACACGCACAGATGAACGTGCTGAAGTTTCTGTGCTCGCTACCATAGCTGTGAATCCTCAAACCAGCACACGTCAAATTGAACGTGAAGTTGGTGTGTCGAAATCAAGTGCACAGCATATTCTTAAACGTCATAAATTCCATCCTTATCATGTTCCTTTACACCAGGATCTTCATGGAAATGACTTCCGCAATAGGGTAACATTTTGTCGGTAGGCTCAGCAAAAACTTCTGACTAATCCAAATTTTTTTGCAGATGTTCTCTTTACCGACGAGGCATCATTCTCCAACAAAGGAATTGTCAATATGAGGAATATGCATTATTGGTCCGCAGACAATCCAAAATGGCTCCGTCAGGTAGAGCATCAACGTCCGTGGAAAGTTAATGTTTGGTGTGGGATTATTGGAGATACCATTATCGGACCTTTCTTTATAAATAGCATCCAAAATGGCAGACAATACTCCAGATTTATACGACACAATCTTACTGTTCTCTTGGACACCGTACCTCTGAACCGGAGAATGGTCATGTGGCATGAGCATGACGGATGCCCTGCGCATAACGCCTTACGAGCACGACGACTTCTGAACCCTAAGTTCCCTGGCAGGTGGATTGGACGAGGTGGCCCAGTTAGGTGGCCTGCCCGATCTCCGGACCTTACACCACTGGATTATTTTCTTTGGGGAGCAGTGAAGGGTGCTGTTCACCAACATGAACCTACAACACAAGAGGACATGAAGCAACGCATCATTAATGCTTGTACAGCCATCAAAGACGAAACAGTAGCACGAAGTAGGGCATCCTTCATCCGCAGAATTACTCTATGTATCCAAGCCAATGGGCATCACTTTGAGCATGAGATGTGAACGCTATGTTTAGTATGTAGTGCTGGTATCACAGTGGAAGTTTCTACAAAGGGCCATTTTACCCAGTGATGTAAAGAAACATTTGTTTGCAACAATTTGTCATTTAACGCATTACATAAACATAACATTGATAATTATGTAATAATAAAATTAATTGGTTGAACATGTTTACATTCATCTTCTATGTCCTAGCTGAACTTCCCAAATCAAAACATGTTTACCTAAACAACGGTAAAACTTTTAGTCCACTTGCTCGTTTCACTAAAACCATCAACATGAGTTTTAGTATTACGAGTGAATGATTAACTGTCACTTGCGCTAGATCTGCAGTAAAGTAAAGTTTTAACGTTGAACAGAATTACCTTTTTAGTAACGGATTAACGATAAGCGAAGTTAACTTTGTAACTAACGTTGCGGTACACAGATATGTTACAGAACCGCATCGCCTCTAGCCTATGGGATAAATACCTGCTGAAATGTACGACGTTAATGCAGGATGGCAGCAGACCGTATTATTCGTTTCGGACCTCTTGGTAAGCATGGAAGTGTGATTACGCATGTCAATCACATCGCGATTACGGGCAGCATGGGGTTCACGCCTGAGCCTCAGGACGTGCGCAAGCAGCGCATGTCGGGTGTTTCAAGCGTCAACTTCGCGTCTTAATATCTCGGGATGTAATGGGAATATTGCGATGCAATCAACGTCATTGTGTATGTGCTTTGTCATGCTATGGATTGCTGAAGAAAAAATATAGGAGGTCCATTTAAAAAAACATAAGTTTGTGTTAAAAAACACATATGCTTTCGTTTTAGAATGTTTCCAAATACACTCCTGGAAATGGAAAAAAGAACACATTGACACCGGTGTGTCAGACCCACCATACTTGCTCCGGACACTGCGAGAGGGCTGTACAAGCAATGATCACACGCACGGCACAGCGGACACACCAGGAACCGCGGTGTTGGCCGTCGAATGGCGCTAGCTGCGCAGCATTTGTGCACCGCCGCCGTCAGTGTCAGCCAGTTTGCCGTGGCATACGGAGCTCCACCGCAGTCTTTAACACTGGTAGCATGCCGCGACAGCGTGGACGTGAACCGTATGTGCAGTTGACGGACTTTGAGCGAGGGCGTATAGTGGGCATGCGGGAGGCCGGGTGGACGTACCGCCGAATTGCTCAACACGTGGGACGTGAGGTCTCCACAGTACATCGATGTTGTCGCCAGTGGTCGGCGGAAGGTGCACGTGCCCGTCGACCTGGGACCGGACCGCAGCGACGCACGGATGCACGTCAAGACCGTAGGATCCTACGCAGTGCCGTAGGGGACCGCACCGCCACTTCCCAGCAAATTAGGGACACTGTTGCTCCTGGGGTATCGGCGAGGACCATTCGCAACCGTCTCCATGAAGCTGGGCTACGGTCCCGCACACCGTTAGGCCGTCTTCCGCTCACGCCCCAACATCGTGCAGCCCGCCTCCAGTGGTGTCGCGACAGGCGTGAATGGAGGGACGAATGGAGACGTGTCGTCTTCAGCGATGAGACTCGCTTCTGCCTTGGTGCCAATGATGGTCGTATGCGTGTTTGGCGCCGTGCAGGTGAGCGCCACAATCAGGACTGCATACGACCGAGGCACACAGGGCCAACACCTGGCATCATGGTGTGGGGAGCGATCTCCTACACTGGCCGTACACCACTGGTGATCGTCGAGGGGACACTGAATAGTGCACGGTACATCCAAACCGTCATCGAACCCATCGTTCTACCATTCCTAGACCGGCAAGGGAACTTGCTGTTCCAACAGGACAATGCACGTCCGCATGTATCCCGTGCCACCCAACGTGCTCTAGAAGGTGTAAGTCAACTACCCTGGCCAGCAAGATCTCCGGATCTGTCCCCCATTGAGCATGTTTGGGACTGGATGAAGCGTCGTCTCACGCGGTCTGCACGTCCAGCACGAACGCTGGTCCAACTGAGGCGCCAGGTGGAAATGGCATGGCAAGCCGTTCCACAGGACTACATCCAGCATCTCTACGATCGTCTCCATGGGAGAATAGCAGCCTGCATTGCTGCGAAAGGTGGATATACACTGTACTAGTGCCGACATTGTGCATGCTCTGTTGCCTGTGTCTATGTGCCTGTGGTTCTGTCAGTGTGATCATGTGATGTATCTGACCCCAGGAATGTGTCAATAAAGTTTCCCCTTCCTGGGACAATGAATTCACGGTGTTCTTATTTCAATTTCCAGGAGTGTATGTACATTCATGGGCCCCAGATCTACATTGATACCGGTGAAAATCGTTTTCCAATAGCTGTCATTGTTCCAGAGATATTTTGGGTGGACAAGATGGCTGGGACACCCTGTATATTACAAATTATTCTTAACGACGCTCATTGTGTTACATTTTCTTTTCCTTTAACATTTGCATTGTATAAATTGTATTCTCATCAACTATGTAGTAACAGGTTATATGGAACCATTTTAACAATTTTTAAGCGTTCAATTCGCTGTAACCGCAGAGAAATCTTTATATATTATGTTCTTTATATTATTTAAAAAAGCATTAACAACTCTATACCACTAAGACTGTAACGATGAGAAGTCTTTGCTATTAGATTCAGAAGCATACGACTCACCTTAAATTTCAAGGCGGTGGGTTACTTTGTACTGTTAATGAAATAAATAAACAATTCTTAGATGCCGCTGTTCCTCACCTGGGATACATTGAAAAGGGCTGTTTATGAACTAACCCCTCTGGGAGATCTACGCCTAATTTCCGTTGAGGAGTGGGACATTCTGGGCCCACAGTGCCTTGATGAACATGTGGACAGTATGGCACGATGAATACAAGCATGCATCAATGCAAGAGGACGTGCTACTGGGTGTTAAACGGAGCGGTGTGTACAGCGATCTGGACCACCACCTCTGAAGGTCTCGCTGTATGGTGGTACCACATGCAATGTGTGGTTTCCATGAGCAATAAACAGGGCGGAAATGATGTTTATGTTAATCTCTATTCCAATTTTCTGTACAGGTTCCGGAACTCTCGGAACCGAGGTGTTGCAAACCTTTTTTGGTGTGTGTAGTTGGTGGTCACTTTAATCTACCCTCGATATTATGGGGAAAATATATGTATAAATCTGGAGATGCACACAAAACATCATCCGAAATTTTCTAAACGTTCTCTGAAAATTATTTCGAGCAGTTAGTTCATGAGACCACTCGAATAGTAAACGGTTGTGAAAACACATTTCACCTCCTCTTTTTTTTATCCTAAGGTAATAACGAGCATCAAAAGGGATACAGTGATTTGTGAACATGGGGTTCTCGTAGACTGAATACCGTAAATTCTACACCCTCCAAAAATAAACGAAAAATATACCTATTCAAAAAAGCAGATAAAAATTCGTTTGGGGCCCTCCTGAGACAAAATCTCCACTCCTCCCAAATTAACAATGCAAGTGAAGGCCAGAAGTGGCTTGAATCCAAAGAAATAACATCGACAGCAATTGATAGGTTTATACCAAATGAATTAACAAACGACAGAGGTGGTCTCCCTTAGTACACAAAACAGTTTAGAACACTGTTGCAAAAACAACGAAACAACCACGCCAAATTTAAAGAAGCGCAAAATCCCTGAGATTGACTTTCTATTACAGAAGCTATTCGAGATGCTCATAATAGTTTCCACAGCGCAACCGTCTTGAAACATGGCAAAAAAATCCAAAGAAATTCTGTTCGTATGTAAAGTAGGCTAGCAGCAAGACACAATAGTTTCTCTGTGCGAAAGCAATGGAAATACTATCGATGATAGTGCTGCCAAAACAGAGTTACTAAACAGAACCTTCAGAAATTCTTTCACCAAAGAAGACGAAGTAAATATTCTAGAACTCGAATCAAGAACAGCTTCCAACTGAGAAACAGACATGCTTGGAGTAGAGAAGCAAGTTAAATTACTTCATAAAAGCAGTTCTTCCGGTCCAGAACGTATACCAATTAGGTTCCTCTCAAAGTGTGCTGGTGCAATAGCTGCTTTCTTAACAATCACATGAAACCGCTTGCTCTATGGAAGATCCGTACTCAAAGATTGGAAAGTTGCACAGGTCATACCAATATTCAAGAAAGGCAATTCACTAAATTACAGGCCCACATGATTAACGTCGATAGGCAACAGGATTTTGGAGAATATAGTGTGTTCGAACACTGTGAATTGTCTATTGATAAACAGTCAACTCGGATTTAGAAACATAGTGCTTTTGCTCTTTACTCACAAGAAGTGTTGAGTGCTACTGACAGGGGATTTCAAATTAATTCCATATTTCTAGATTTCCCGAAGTCTTTTGACACTGTATTTCACAAGGGAGCTTTGAGTGGAATTATGTACTTATGGAACATGTGACTGGATTCGTGATTTCCTGTTAGTAAGTTCACAGCTCGTAGTAACTGACGGTAAGTCTTCGAGTAAAACAGACGTGATTTCCGACGTTCCCCAAGGAAGTGTTGTAGGCCCTCTGCTGTTTCTTATCTAGATGAACGATTTTGGAGACAACTTGAGCAGATCTCTTAGGTTGTTTGCGTATGATGCTGTCGTTTATCGTGTAGCAAAGTCATCAGAAGATGAAAAAAAATCGCAAAATGATTCAGAAAAGATAGCCGTATGGTTGATCCTAAAAAATGAAAACTTGTGAGGCCATTTACACGAGTACTAAAAGGAATCCGTTTAACTTCGGTTACACGATAAATCCATCAAATCTAAAGGTCATAAATTCCACTAAATTCGTAGAAATTACAATTACAAACAACTTAAATTGTAGAGAGCAAACATAAAATGTGCGGAAAGCGAACCAAAGACTTCGAGTTATTGACAGATGACGCAGAAGGTACAACAGTTTTACTAAAGAGACTAACTACACTACGTCTTTCCTTCCTCTTTTGGGATACAGATGCGCGGCGTGCGATACTTGCCTTTCTTCGCAGGGCAACACGTTTTGTATTATCTAGAAATAGGGAAGAGGATGATTTGGGGTGGACGTTATTAAAACAGAGGCCTTTCTCGTTGCACCGGGATCTTCTCACAAAATTTCAATCACCAAATTTCTCCTCCGAATGTGAAAATATTTGGTTGACCCCGACCTACAAAGGAATAAACGACGATAACAATAAAATAAGGGAAATAGCGCTCGCACGGGAAGATATAGGTGTTCGTTTATCCGCCGGCTGTTGGAGAGCAGAATAATAGAGAATTATAGTGAAGAAGGTTCGATGAGCCCTCTGCCAGACACTTACCAGAAATTTATAGAGCATCCATGTAGGTGTAGATGCAGATGTAGATTCTAATGGGGCAGCACCTACCGGACTTCGGGAGGACGACGGTTCAATCCCGTCTCCGGCCATCCTGATTTAGGTTTTCCGTGATTTCCCTAAATCGTTTCAGGCGAATGCCGAGATGGTTCCTTTGAAAGGGCACGGCCGATTTCCTTCCCAATCCTTCCCTAATCCGAGCTTGCGCTCCGTCTCTAATGACCTCGTTGTCGACGGGGCGTTAAACACTAACCACCACCACCACCTACCGGACTGAAGCGCCACAATTGTTGTCGTGTGGCATGACGCGCGACTGGAAGCTGATGGCGGATTGCTTCACTTTCGCCAAGCGCCACGGTTATGCTATTGACAGATTATGAAATCTGTGCTTTCATTTCGCCATTGTCTCCGTATCCAGGCAGACGATAAATGAATTTAATACACTTTTGTCGATCTTGAGGTTATATATCAGTGTTACCCGATCTGAGGTTTTCCCCACGTTTTTCTAATTCGTAGAATTTTCGAGTGTGTGGCTGGGTCACGTCGTAATATCACCATTGTATCGGTGGATAGACTCGTTGCCATCTGCAGGTGTTAGCTGGTGGGTTTGGGGGAGGGAACCAAACAGCGACGTCATCGGACCCATCAGATTAGGGAAGAATGGGGAAGGAAGTCGGCCGTGATCTTTCAAGGGAACCATCCCGGCATTTGAATGAATCGATTTAGGGAAACCGCGGAAAACCTAAATCATGATGGCTGGATGCGAGTTTGATCCGTCGTCCTTCTGAATGCGACTCCAACCTGCAGTGGTCCTTGCAGCAATTATCAGGGATATAAATTAAGTATCATTATTAGCTAGGTGGTTATTCATTCTATCAACTGAGTAACAATATAAACATGAGTTCAAATTTGCCTTTTGTCATTTCACAGACCATTTAGAACAGTGGTTCCCAACTTGAGTTTGACTCTTGACTTGTATAGTGAGCATATGTATATTATGACATTCATCTACAGATAGCAACGGGTCTGTGTATCGAAATATCATCTACAGATAGCAACGGATCTGTGTAAAGAAATATCGTGGAGAACTTACGAATTGACCCAGCCTGATACCCAATAAATATCCATGTTAATCGACCATGTAACTAGCATCACAGTAGTGCTGAACAGAAGAGCAGGAACGCTCAATGCAGGAGACTGCGGAAGGAATGCAAGCAGAATATCGCAGACGAGCGCACACAATTTACTGACTGTCTGGAGAAGGAATACATGTAGAACTAAGTAGAAATACACAATGTGATTTGCTAGAAAGGACGTCTCAATGTTTTTATTGATTAGCCCAATACAGTACTCGATCCTTTTGGAACATGGCTACTTGCATACTTCCCTGTGCCAAGACAGTCGGGTTAAGAAAGAAACTACAGAGCCAATGTCTTAACTAAACGGTATCGTTTGTATGTCTCTTTTGTTTCCTGGGTGTTAAAAACAGTTCTCAATAAGGTAGTCTCTATAACTATGGAAAAGTGGTAGTGCGTACAACAAACACAAATAATCGTTGTTCAACATGTAAATATGGTTCAGAACATGTGACTGTCTGACACACAGCCTGCAAATGGGTAGAAAAGAAAAAAGACAAACTGGAGCAATGTATGAGCTGCGCTGCCAAAGAGCCACTTAGGAATCAGCGCGTAATACCAAGGTAATAAATTAAACAACTCACGATGCTGCAACGCCACTGCAAAATCTTTCGGTGTTAAAGAATAAAAATTTGTGTTTGCTCAAGGCGGAATCACATTTTCAAAATTTATATATTAGGCAGTGAATACAGACTACTATGCAAACTACTTTTCAAAGGTTAAAAAAAGGAACAGGATTGTGTGCATGGGTACGATTTCCATGTTCGTAGCCAGTAATGAAATTTCTGCAGACAAATAAATAGGTAAATAAATGTTTATGAGGTAGATTCAAATTAACTTCAATTGATGGACATCGTTACATCTTTCCAACAAACCGGAATGCAAACAGTGATCAAATTTGGCGAGGTTCCTCTTTTTTCCTTCACTTACCGGTAAGGGAACTTTCATACACTCAATTTTCTTCTCCCAATGACACGTCATCTTAATTACTTGTGTGTCAATTGCATCTGGAACAACTTAATGCAGAGTAATGTATTAGCTAACTGTGAATGATGAAAAGACAAATTAATCTATTTAAGACATAATTAAATGAACATGTTTTAGACTTATTTTTACTTTGGCATAGCACCTGCTATGTCTTCACGTACTCCCAGGGAGTAAGGCCACCTTCCAGTGGTATGTGTATCCCGGTTGTATGCTTCTGCCTTAGTTCAACCCATTGAACACGATCGCGGTAGGCACTTGAGTTACAAGTTTCTACCTTGATCACTTGTTACAAAACTTTCATTACTGGTTATGGTTTACTGCTATCATCAGATCATTAAATCGGATACAAATATCATCGAATAAGCTGTACAACATCTTACCATAGGCATTATGCCATTACAAATTGGCACCTGACACAATCAATATTTAATTACACTGGAGGTATGAATTAAGAAACACCTTCAGTAGCTACTTCTAGTATCCTAATAATCATTTAAGAAACAAAGTGCAAACGTAATTAAAATTAAATAGTTGATATGAGAACAGCTCGTCTTATAGTTAAACAGACAGGACTTTAAAGAAATAACTAGTGTGGTAAGAATCTACTGACATATAAACCAAGCGATTTAGTTTCATGTAATACTGAATCGTATTGATACTTTACAATAGATTGCCGGTCTTAGCTACTGTCTTAAAATGTTTTTATGTGTAATACGTATTTATACAACGAACGAAATCATATGGCACAACTTTAAAATATAGGAGCGTCTTGATTGCAGAATTTTTTATGAAGGAACATCACGAATGTCCAACACTATGGGCAACAACTGAGGTCGAACTAAAGACGTAAAATTTTTCTGCCACTGTAATGGTAATGGGAAATTGTTAAAATGGAGATGATGTAAAATATGTGATAATGAAAATGCCGTGTGTCTAGGGCCTTCTGAGTTGACGGAACTTCGGCGACTTGCGTGCCGATGGGGATGAAATGACGATGATAACGACAACACAGCACCCATTCCCTGAGCGGAGAAAATCTCCAACCCAGCCGGGAATCGAACCCGGGCTGTTAGGTACGACACTCCGTCGCGCTGACCAGTCAGCTACCAGGGGTGGACATCTGTGACAATGTGCATGATGAAAGAAAGGTATCTCTTATGGCATATTATGTCACATGACTCAGTAACAACCATGGCTCAAGGCGTTTCACTAATGTGGAACATTATGAATCATAACGGGGGTCGTAAAAATGTCAGGCAATGTTTACGTCTTACCGACCGCACTAGACGACAACAACGGATTCAGTTTATTGAAATGAGACAGTACGAAATGTATGACAATCCCTAACATAAATAAAGAAAGCTATACTCGGGATGTGTGGGGAAATCGAACCACTATCCGATACTAAACCCACCCTCAGAACCGTATTCCGTATTCGCACCTATTAACACAGCGAAGTTTACATTAAAAAGGAAAAAGAAGCATGTTAAAAATGTTTCTCTTGTGAAAGGAACATCGCAAACCTGCAACCTTTTCTTGCGTTGTATAATTCTCCCTATCTCTTATTTCTGCCTACATTTAGCAGCAGCATTCTAAAAATAAAAGCGCGGGTATTTTGTCATGTTTATTTACTCCTCCGATAAAGTTAAAAAAGCTTTCATGCCGTAGGCTTTAATGGAGAGCGCTTGACTTGTTTCGGAGGAATTTGGGTCGCTGCCGTTGTATCTTTAGACTTCCTATCGTACAAAAGTGTTCCAGTTAGCAATATCAAATCATCAGTGACCGTCCCTCGCAGCAGCGGTTCGTTAGTTGGGTAAACACCGGCTGAGCACGTCGCCCCTGCGGTGTTCACACGTTGTGGGTCCGTTATTTCTACATGAACGCAGCGACCGCTGTGCGCCGTGCCTAACGTCGAAACCGCTACTGCGGAGTGAGCTTTTCAGATGGTGTTGAGCCTGCCTCACTCCGAGCTATAATTTAATCTCGGCCGCGGGAGGGGGTAATGGAGATGAGAGATATTCCCATTCAATTAACAACCGCACAAAGTAATCGAGAGCGCCTCCTGTAATTGGGCCGAACAACTAACTATTTAAATTGGTAATTGGAGTCTCTGTCTCACCGTTTGTCCCCTCCCTGTTATTACTCTGAATTAAAACGGGCAATTTATCTCGCCAACACGGGGGCCGTTCTGCTAGCCAAATTACGCGGTGACAACACGCAGGCGACGAATCTTCCGGAAGTTCGCCGCAGTAATTCCACTCCGATAAACTGTAGCTGACATAGTACGTCACCTTTAGCTCAGAAGCGAGGAGTTTCATCTGAAGTATTCCACATGGCTCATAATAGTACAGTGTGATCCTTATCTCTACAATGGTAATTGTAGGACACAAACGGTTATGCCGTAAGTAGGTAACTCTTTGTCTCTCGGGACTGGCACATCATTGCGATGGGCAGGATGGGAGGCGGCTGTGGATTGAGAGAAGGACGAGCACTGGTCAGTTGGTAAGAGTTGTGAGAAACACACGTGCGACCAGCAGCAGCGATTGGTCCCGAATGATCTACCGCTGTTAAAAGGGTACCGTAGGGAATTGGCTGACGGGTGGTATGTCCTCTGTGTTGGTAGCATGCTGCACAGTTCAAATCTGATGATGACTGTCCGATACATATACCGATACTAATTCCTTAAAATTACGATACTGCACAACTGAGGTTTACATCTGCACGTGCAGTGGAAACGAAGTATGTGAATTTGTTGGTGAACCATAATGCTGTTTTTCGTAGCTTGCCTATCGTTGCTAGACAATCTGTGTATTCTAATTGATGCGGAGCCACCGGACGTAAAAATGTGCTGAACGCCAGGGTTTCATCAATGAAGCTCGTCAGTGTCTGTTGTAAGTCCTTTCATCAGCGAGCGTTCTTGTATTACACTACTTTTTTGGGGTTTGCACATGCTATTCCTGTGGCACTTGAGACTGGGTAGCCGACCTGCTATGTTTGCGCACGCCACCAGTTTTGTGTAGATCAGCTCGCACCAAGCCAGTGTCATTATATTTAACAAAGCTGAGTAAGTTTTACCCGTTCTTTTATTTTTTCTGTCACGGACCTCCAAGTGAGGCTCGTAGCTAAAACTGGTTAATTCACGGGTACTTGACGTAAAGGCCAGTATTGTTCTACAGTAATTCCTAACTGGGGAATCATTAATTTCATCTGCTTAAAAGAAAACAGTCGTGGGTTCCACAGTATTCTTCATTAACTTAAGAATAACGCGTTTCGTCCGGAAAGGGCATTATCAGATTATGCTAAAGAATCAGAAATTTTCTGCTAAATATCATCCGTCAAGAAGCAAGATACCGAATAAAATGCACTAAAAGGGCTTCTTGATGGATGCTTTTTGGGAGAAAATTTTCTGATTTCTTAACATAGCCTGATGTTGCTCTATCCGAGCGAAATGCGTTGTTCTGAAGTTAACGAAGAGTACTGTGCAACCTACGACTGTTCTTTTACGTACTAGCAGTAGAACGTTGCTATACCACCACGCCAAAATAGGATGCAATAATCTTTAAGTTCATGGACTTCAGTAACTGTGAGCCAGGGGCGTTGATATTGAGAGTATCTGGCGTCAGGTTTTCATATACATGGACTTCAGTTACTGTGAGCCAGGGGCGTTGATATTGAGAGTTTCTGGCGTCAGGTTTTCATATAGTTTCCCTAACAGATTAGCCCATTGTTCTATCATTTGCATTGTTTCTGTCAGTCTGCGGCGGCGTCTGTGGACCGTTCCCTTTGTATACAACTAAAACACCCACTTGCGTCGATTCTACTGAGACGGTGGATGTGAAAATATCATGAAATTAATTGAAGGTATGCACTGCGCACGTAAACGGTAACTGTGCTGGTAAGCATTTGATTGATGTTTCAAAGGAATGCTTAAATTTGACTGTGCTTTGAATTTTTATTCAGTTGCTCTACTCCCGTATACGTAACGTGGTACAGAGGGATCAACAAGCACCTTCACCTGTCATAATGAGAAGGGTGACAAGATAGGAATAGTTACAAGGCTGTTTAAGTATTGATGGCACCACAGTATGCGATAAAAACAGTAAACCGTAAAGCTGTTACCAAACCAATGGCTAGCTTGAACACCAGAGCGTTTTACTACGCATAGTGCTGTGGACATGGCATTACACCCCTCAGACCTTTGAACTGACCTCCCCAACCAGATCCAGATGGGCCTGCAATTGAAAGTGGTCTCCGAATCACTGCTCAGTTCGGCACTTTTCACATCGACAAAATCTGATGCACGTCAGAGCATCGGGACAGCGGTGCCCGTACAAAAGAATTTCCTCCGATTTGTGTCCTATTTAATTTTTAACGACTGGGCGATGCAAGAGGCAGTATTAAGCATCCAGCAGCTACAGACAGGAGACTCGTTTTGACTTTGAAAATCTATAAAACTGGAAATAACACAATGGACAGAAAAATTGACTGGCGCTATATCATAGCTCGTGACAAGCGGTTGCAGAGTGGGAGGTACACATATTCTATCCAGTCTGTTTCGTGCACAGTGAGACAGAGACGCGACGTGTAGGCCGTGTAGCGGATACCAATCTTCAAACGATATCAACATCAGTGATCAGAATTTTCAGTTCATGACGTTGACTTATGGTGGCTGGTCCTTAGAAAATATACTTAAATTCTCCAGAAATAATTAGCGGGCTGTCGTTGGTGCCGATAAAAATGGGCAGCTCTTCTATATCAGGATATTCAACGCGTAACTCTGTACGTAAAGGGAGATGAAAACATGTCATGGGCGACTAGAGTGCGGTTGAATGGAAACGAGTAGAAGGATGGGTTAGGGGAGAATATGGGCTTGGTAATAGGAATAAGGGGAAAGGCTGATGGGCAGAGTTGTGAAATAAATTTCAGCTGCTAATAACGAATATTCTGTTCAAGAATCACAAAAGGATGAGGCGCACTTGGAAAAGGCCAGGAGATACGGGAACATTCCAGTTAGATTACAGCATGGTCAAGCAAAGGTCTGAAATCAGATACTGGACTGTAAAACGTAACCAGGGGCACGTATAGAATCGATCACAATTTAGTATTAATGAAGAGTAGGTTGAAATTTTAGAAACTAATCAAGAAGAATCAATGCTCAAGTGGAAGTAGTATGGAATTAAGAGATACACCTCAAGTTCTCTGAGTCAAAATGATATGCAGATACTGTCAAAATGAAAAGCTCAGTAGGCATTTAAGTTAGTGAGGAATGGACATCCCTAAAAAGGGCAATCATATGTTGGAAAGAAAAACATAGGTACGAAGAAGGTAACTGCGAGGAAGTCATGGGTAACAGAAGACATTCTTCAGTTGATTGACAAAAGAAGAAGATACAAAAATGATCAGCAATACGAAAATGCAAATCACTTAGCAATAAAATAATTAGAAAGTGAAGGGAAGTTAAGGCGAAATGGATTCATATAAAATGTAAAGAAATCGAAAAAATAATGACTGTCTAAAGGACTGGCTAAGCATGCAGGAAAGTCAAAACCATCGTTAGCGAAATTAAAAGCAAGAGCGGTAACATTAGAGAGCACAGTGAAATGCAGAGGGGAGAAAGGGTAGGTGGAAAGAGCGCATTGAAAACCTCTATGAGGGGGACCACTTGTCTGATGACGTGATGGAACAAGAAACACGAGGCGAGGGGGAAGAGATAGGGCATCAGCCTTTAAAATCAAAATTTAAAATAGCTTTGGAAGACTCGAGACCAAACAAAACTGAAGGGATGGATAACATACCATCGGAATTTCTAAGCTAATTTGTGGAAGTGATAACAAAACGTCTATTCACGCTGATGTGTAGAATGTATGAAACTGGCGATATACCATTTGACTGTCGGAAGAACATCATCCACACAATTTCGCAGACAGCAAGAGCTGGCAAGTGCGAGAATTATCGCAATGTTCGTTTAACAGCTCACGCCTCCAAGTTGCTGACAAGAACAATATGCACAAGAATGCAAAAGGAAACTGAGGATCTGTTAGATGGCAATCAGTTTTGCTTTAGGAGAGGTAAAGGCACCAGAGGGGCAGTTATCACGTTGTCCTTGATAAGGGAAGCAAGACTGAAGAAAAAGCGAGACACTTGGAAATGATCTGTTGACCTGGAAAAAAGTTTGACAACGCAAAACGGTGGAAGCTGTTTCATTTCTGGAAAAACTGAGGGGCAGCTATAAGGGAAGACGATGAATGTACAATATGTCTCTCCATCTACACAAAATAAATACCTGAACTACTTTAACAATATAGTACATAACAAATTACGTTGCAAGCTCATAAAATATCAGTATTAAGCTTCCTTCTAGACGAATATTTGATAACGGCACATATGCTGAAACAAGCTTGTTGTAAGCTAACGTAACCAACAAAAAATAAACTATTGGCAGGTAATTGTGTCAGTTGCATGAATAAGATGTAATATAAAATTTTTAATAATCAACAAGCACTACTGTGCAGCATTGAAAAGTTACTGCAAAAGCAACCAGCTACAGGTAATGTGAGAAATGTATAAAATTATCATATGAAAAAGCTGTTGAAGAAAATAAAGTCTGAAGTGTAAGAGACTAAAAGAGGCATGCTGCTCACGAATTTTTTAACCACAGTATTATAATAATAGTTGTTGACAGGAAATTATGCAAGTTCGTAAGAGACATTTTACAACGTAATAGTGAGTCATTTAAATTTTATTAGTATTACGGTAATTCTTGGTATGAATATAATAAAAAGTAGCTTACTGAAACATAGACCGTCTTCTACAACCAGAGTAAATGTAGCTAGAAGACTATGTATGTGTGTGGAAGAAATATGTGGTTTCTGATCTAAGCAAACGTTGAGAAATAGCAGAAATTCATGATGCAAATTTGTGTATGGTCTATAGAAATGCATGAAATTCCTTGCTTAAGGTCCCCTACATCGTTTGTTTATGACATTGTACACTGTAAATAACTGATGTAAAGAAACGATAATAAGATAACGGAAGTAAGTCGTTTCATACACTTAGAAATAAAGTAGACATACGTAAGTAGGTGGTCAGAGAACAAGTAAAAGGAAATGGGTAGGCTGAAGTTAGGCATAATGGGAATTAGTGAAGTTCGGTGATAGGAAGAACATAATTTCTGGGCAGGTGAATACAAAGTCACAAACACAAAATCAAATACAAGAGTAGTTGCTGTCAGGGTCCCCCGCAAGAAGCGCACACATACAGAAAAATAGTTGAGCTAGTGTTATTTCGCGATGAGCTTTTGTAGATAGTGAAACAGCACAACTGCTTTCACGACAGGTAATGTAGTACTGGAAACTTCCAAACCTAATTCTATACCGACGCAGTCTTAATTGCACTTAGCTATGATTTTAAATTTTCAAATTAGTCTGAATCCTAAGGGCTATATACAAAATTGAACCTAACACTACCGCAGCGCTGAAGCCACTATTTTGTATTTTTTGTTTCACAAAATTTCATGCACTTTGTTTCACTGAATTCGTTGTTCATTAATTATTGCAATGTATGCTAAACTTCACGTGTATCCGTGATTACGTAACAAAATATACTGTAGACAGATGGCGTTATTATTAGACCTATGCTCAGTGGTGGGAATAAATATGCAGCTACACTTTGTCCTTAGGATCGTACGTTAACCTGGAACCCATTGAATCCTAGAACCACTACCCGAACACTGAAGCTACACGCTGCTCTTAATTTCTCAACTAGAAGGAGGCGGAGGATCAGCTAACAAGATGCCGTATACAGAAAAATTAAAGAAACCCTTCGAGCAAAGAGATGTAGCTATACGAAAATCAAAAGCTCAGATGGGAAGATAGTTCTGAAGCCTGAGAACTGAAAGGAATGTACAGAATTGCTGTAAAAAGAAAGTCAGTACTGTGGAGGAAGGGGATGAATATGTAACGGGAGGTAAGATAAAGCGGAAAGCACTGACAGAACACTGAAAGATCTAAACCGAAACACGCCATTTGGAGGAAGTGAGAATCCCACAAAATTATCATGTACTAAAAAAAAAATTAATAATGTCACTATCAAAGAGGACAGTTGTCGGCATGTGTGGTTATGTGGTTATTACCGATCCACCAGTTTAGTAAGCTTTGATTGCATAATACTACTACGAATTTTCTATGGTAGAACGGAAGAACTGGTAGAAACGGACCTGGAAGATCAATTTAGGTTCCGGAGAAACGTAGAAACATTTGAAATAATACCCATTCTACTCGTGCAGTCCTAAAGCATCGACTGAACACCGAACAGTGCAACGCCGCGAAAGAGCATAAAGAAGGCGCTGACCATGCGCCAGTGGAAAGAGCGAGCAGCGCCACACCTCTAGGAAAACAAAGGGTTGAGCGCCCCCTGTCTACGCTGACTTAACCAGCCGCCTACCGTTGGTGGGGCACAGTTCGGTCGCAGACGTCGAGAGCATCAGCACTGAATAACTGGAAGACTATACTTAGCTTGCGTTCTGTGAGTAGTAATAGAACGTAAATACAATTGCATGTAGCAGTCACAGGAAGCACATCAAGTAATCCCATAACGAAAAGTTAAGTTAAATCTCTTTAGTTTTTGGAAATAAAGTGCCCTAGTAATTTGAAAGTGTTATGCACAGATCATTGGATTCCTGCCACCAGCCATCGCAAATTCTCTTCTTCCTTGTTTGTGTATGTGCTCACTCCCACAGTATCTGACACAACACTATGACTCACCATGGAAGATAGATTGTGTAGAGAGACGAACCATTACTTACAGAAATCGTAAATTTACTGAAATCTTTTATTAATTTTCAATGTAGTACACTTTTTTTTTTAATTTTGAAGCCCACAGGGAGCGAGATACACAGATAGATTTTCTACAGCAGAGTGCCAATGAAATTAGCAAATTAAAAAGATAAAAAGATAAAAATCTACTTTCTGGCAATGACATTGTAATAGTCATATTTGGGAATGGTTTGCAAGATGAGTTCAGTGGCTGGGATACTGTCTTGAACTGAGATTATCAATAACAACTAAGCAAGAAATGAACCCTGACATCCAAATTTCATCCAGTTTAAAACCTTCCTCTTTTCTGTTAAAATTATTACGATGTTTATCAATCTCGACAGCCTCTCTATACTTGCGCTCATAATAATGTGAGATTTTAGATATGACGCTCGTCCCGCTGAATTTTATTTCATGATTACCTTCCTGGTAAACATGTTCTGATACGGCCGATTTATCCCTGTGACCCAGGCGGCAATTCCTCTTATATTCAACAAGACGGATGTTAACACTTCTGTTTGTGGTACCGATATAAACCTGTCCACAACTACAAGGAATTTTATATACCCCCGGTGTAGCCAAAGAATGCCGTGTGTCTTTTGACGATCTTAAATATTCTTTTGTTTTTCTCGTGGTGCACGTCTTTAATGGAGGCAAGACTGTAACCCTTCCAACTACAGGAAGTCGCCAGGTTCTTTTAGCGCGCGGCAAAAACATGTATTTCATGGGGACGACTGTCAGAGAATCTTAACAGCCTTATTTAAGAAATTGGATATGGGTTGCCTGGAAAGATTAAATCTCTCTGCAAATGAGGCACTGTGGTCCCATCTAGGTAGACGTTTCTTGCCGAAACATGGCCAAGCTTACCGTGAGAACGACTCCTCCATAGTCTAAAATCTTCCTTTTTCAGACAAGACAGATTTAAAGTAGCCGATTGGCTCCCCTCAGGATAAGCGAATCAGAGGCTTTCTCCCCAAGCACTGAAACCCCGGTGCTATGTCTGGATTGGCTACCAGGCCAGCAGAACAGTCAAGAAGGGAGATTCAATGAATGGTGGATAGTTCGATTGGTTTGTACAATGTGGAGGAGGGTTCATTTTGCTAATGCGGCTCCCATAACAAGCCTTGGTGGAAAGAGACTGTGATTCTTTGCTTTCTTGGTCTTCTAGCCTCCCCTGGTGGAGAACTTCAGGTTTTTCGCCAGTGGGTGAGACCTGTGGTCTGCAACGTGTGGTGGTCTACGAGCCAGTGGCAGTTCCCAAGTGTACTGTCAGTGGAACTACATATCATTTCAGACATATCGCATGTCATGGGGTGAACGTATTTGTCCTGAGTCGGTCGTCTGCTGTCTGACATTTCCAACACGAGCCGTCGTACATCTGAGACAAATTGGTTGGCTAGACCAGCGAACGTGTGCACCTCACACTGAAATCTGATAGGATTTATGGGCTCTGGTAGGGATGTTTCCCGTGTTCTAATAATCATAACGCCAGTTTGCAAGTTTTCGTGGATGCATGAGAACATTGCAGCTGCTGCCGCGCTCTGCTCCACGCCCACAGCATGCCGTTTTCTGCTGCCACCTGAATCAAGGAGAAAGGATAAAGTATTGCTGCCCTGGCATAGCGTTGTTAATCGATATTCACAGCTCCCCCTTCTTCGTAAACCATAGTTGTGATGTGCATGGTCGTAGTTGATCCATCTGAATAGTATTTGGCCTCACAGTGGACACAGGTAAACGAAGTCTGATTGCGTTGTAAAAGAGATTAATTCAATTGAGAATTTGTATAGTTTTCACCCCAATGAATGTTTTGTCAATCAAGAACAATCCCTTTCCTGTTATATGTTTGTAACTTTTTTTGTAGGATTTATGAGTTCTATGATGAATAAAAACTGGTCATTAGTTTTGTAAACTTAAATACGCCACTGTTGTCATTCATGCTCGTCCAAACATTCACTGTTTTTTTTTTATTTTTATTGTGGCTATCAATGGATACACCACCAATTCAAACATGGTTCAAATGGCTCTGAGCACTATGCGACTCAACTTCTGAGGTCATCAGTCGCCTAGAACTTAGAACTAATTAAACCTAACTAACCTAAGGACATCACACACACCCATGCCCGAGGCAGGATTCGAACCTGCGAGCGTAGCGGTCGCTCGGTTCCAGACTGTAGCGCCTAGATCCGCACTGCCACTCCAGCCACCACCAATTCAGAATACAATTGTACTAAGTTAGTTAATTTGATAATTAATTTCAGTTCTGACATTGAACGGCAGATACAAGCAGCAAAAGTGCCATGAGTAAATTCAATAATTTCGTACATAAAGATTAAGGGCATAGCTCACGATTTGAAGATTTTTGCGAAGATAATACTTTTCTTTATGTAAATATAATAACATTTAGCATCAGTATGACCTATATTTATGATTAAAGCAAGCGACCCCTTTTAACATTAGTGCATCCGAAATGAGTTTCCTCAGAACAGTGGAAAGATTGAAAGACACTGAGAAACAGTACCGATATAAAAAGAGGTCTGTATCTGTATTCTTAAAAAGGATATTGAAAATAGCGGAATAAAGTGGAATGAACACATACGAAAAACTGCCTCTCAAAAACTACAATCCATCGAGACGAAAAAGTCTAAGCAGAATAAGGAAACGATAGGTTTCATAAAGACGTACACCTATTACGTGAAGATAGGACTAATACTGCATATAGTAAAATGTGTATTTTTTCCTTTTGAATAATTAATTTTATAAACATTACAGAACATAGTGGGTTGAATTTTCGGGAAGTAACAGAGAGAAGAAACGGCGTCTCTCAGAATATTCATACTCGAAGTAAGTGATGATTCATCATTAATCTAAAATCACGCCTTATTCCACCATAATCGTTTTCTGATTTTGATAACAATTTGGGACTATAACTTGTACCCTTGCGCGTCAACCCACTGCCAACGCAATGATTTTCGTTGCTGCTATTGTCTGTGGTACTTTAATGTACACTTGAGAACTTTACAGCACGAATCGTGAAGCACTAGCGTCTATAGCAGGTACGTGTGAGTCTGTACTCCGAGAGCAGCAACAGGCTGTACTGTGTGATCACATAAATGACTGTCAGATAATTTGCACAGCGGCCCTTCTGCAGTCTTGCTCAACCGTCCTTCTCTAGAAAAGAAATTTTCATTCTTTAATGGAGAATATAAGCAATTTGGTCTACAATTTCACTGATATTGCAACCTCTCTTGAAAATTGAGAAGCTACAGGAAAGAAAGGGTATAAGCAGCAGCTGACAGGCTCGCGTTATTGAGATCGAGAAAGCCCAGGGGATAGAAAAGAAAACGAGTGGCCTGAATACGGATGACGACGATCACGGACGCCATGAAAAATGCAGGAGGCTGTGGTAGCCTATCTGACCCTTGCACCCCTCCGGCCAAGTGGATCAATTTCTTGGCTACAGCCCGAGAAGTATTCCTGGAAACGGCAGCTCTTCCATTCCAGCTGCTATACGAATAGAATACGGTCGGACTACTCCCCACTATTCTGCTGTCTTTAATTTTTGAATTCGTGGTTACACTACCTTTATACTGATTGATTACTTATATAGCTAAGAATGCATCTTATAATTAAAGATGCACCTTTGTTCATATTAATTCCTTACAAGTGAACAAAGATTCTGTTTCTTCACACTCCTTACTTTGGAACCGGATTTAAGCTCTTATAGTATACTTTGTCTCTGTTTATGTAGAACACTTTTTAAAACTCAGTGTGTTGGATATATTGCTACCAATCAGAGTTGTACGTATGTCGATACTGAAACGTACATCGGAATCATTTGAGAAATATATTTCTTGTATAATGATGAAAAATATATAAACACAGCAATTTTGGTCAGAAAAAAATGGTTCAAATGGCTCTGAGCACTATGGGACTTAACTACTGAGGTCATCAGTCCCCTAGAACTTAGAACTACTTAAACCTAACTAACCTAAGGACATCACACACATCCATGCCCGAGACAGGATTCGAACCTGCGACTGTAGCGGTCTCGCGGCTCCAGACTGTAGCGCCTAGAGCCGCTCGGCCACTCCGGCCGGCTTTTGATCAGACCACAAGCTCTTACAGTCTTACGTCTCGAGATCTAAGTCGCGAATAAATCCCGTAATTATTCGCATTATCTGACTGAGTTACACATCTATCTCCTTCTTCTTATTCTTCTTCTTCTTCATCTTTTCCTCTTAGTGTGAGCCTTATTGATCCAGGTCCCCACAGCAGTAGAACATGATAGCGTTAGAGCGATGAATCTTAAAGCATGAGCACTATCTCCCCATGAGGTAGATTTTGAAATACGTTGTTTCTCATTTTGACTTAGGAGGTACATCTGAAAGTTACTGCTTGTAAGAGTTCCATCCAGCGTTATTCGTAGCAAATTTGGTGTATTGGAATACGGCAGGACTTGGGGCCTTAACTCCGTAGGTCCTTTTCGGGACCTACAAGTTAGTAGAATTGGGCCAGAAGGGAACGCAAAATTACTCTGGCGGCAAAATGGACCTCAACTGGGGAAATATACTGACTTAAGCCAGTTTGAGAAAGTTGAAAAGATTCAAAATATTTCTGCGGAATGTCTTAGAATGTAAGTGAATGAAAGTTGGCCAATAATCAAGAAACCAGATCTGCCTACCAACATAAACGTATAGGTTTGCAATCACGCCACGAGCATCCACAGTGCATGTTCACGATTGGAGGGGCATGGAGGAGGTATTGTGTAAGTACTGCAGATTCAGGAGCCCTATGATCGTACTACATGTAAGGTCACTTGTAAGATTACCATTTTCAAGAAATGACGTATGCAGAAAAATGAGCTCTCACAGTGCTGGAAATATAGTGCTGTTCTTTGAAACCGCCGGAATGGAATATTTTTGAACGTTTGCGGCCTTTAGTAGACTATCATCTAAAGAGATGTTTATCCACCTCGAGCATATATCTGGGGACTCGAACTTTCTTTGCGATGTGGTATACTTGCCTACTTTAAGTGGCCTAATACCGTTACATTTTGTTCAAATGGCTCTGAGTACTATGGGACTTAACTTCTGAGGTCATCAGTCCCCTAGAACTTAGAACTACTTAAACCTCACTAACCCAAGGACATCACACACATTCATGCAGGAGGCAGGATTCGAACCTGCGACCGCAGAGGTGGCGTGGTTCCAGACTGTAGCGCCTAGAATTGCTCGGCCACTCCGGCTGGCTAAATTTTGTTCATTTCCTGTATGTTTGTGCTATATGCGTCTATAAGGTTTGTTGTGTTATAATGATTAATTTCATAATATTTCAGTTTAAAATTGCGTAATCAAGTGATACCTGAACCACACCTAACTCATCTGATATTGTAATAGATAATTTTGGTCCTAGGAAACAGCTTTACTTCCAAATTACTATCAAAAAATAAATATTTTTGATACAATGTCCTCACCCTCGTACAGCGTCGCCTCATCGTATTCTGCGGAAGGTTCTCCTACTGACAGAAGAGGATAAATAGGAGCCCTGTCAAAACACTGTGGAACTTTTGGATTTGATTGTGACGAGTGCTAACGGTAATTATATTCTTCTATAACGTGATATGGTGTGTACTTCGTGGTTTCCATATTTATAGATTTGGGGCTTACAGCTTTTGGGTCAGAGCCAGACAGAATGCATGTATTGCGGTAAATCTTCTAGGGGACTCAGATAAAATTAAACGGAAATGTGTCAGCATTACGAGTACAAGACGAATACCACTGTTAAATGCAGAGGAGAGAGCAGATTGATGGAAAGACTACATTGAAGCCTCTTCGAGGATAACGTATTGCCTTATGACATGATAGAAGAAGAAAATGGAGACGATACAGAAAATATAAGGTTGTCAGGATTAGAATCAGAATTTCACAGAGCTATGAAAGTTTGTGGTCAGGTAGGGCGGAGGGCTTAGGTAACATTCCTTAGCTATTTCAGAAACCACCTGCAGATGTCTGGACCAAAGACGTTTCGAGTTGTTTTGAAGACTAAATGAGTTTGCAGAAATACCGTCAGGATGTCGCATAAATATCCACTCACAATCCCGAAGATATTAATAGCAGATGAGTGCAAGAACTATTGCACAATCAGCGTAACAGTTCATTCATGCATGTCCGAAGGAACAAGTACTGCGACGACTGTAGCCGTTATGAAACACATGAAATTTATTCGCAATTGGGAATACGGACAACCATCAGCTATACAATGGAATGACGACAATGAAAACTCGTGCCTGACCGTGACTCGAAGCCAGATTTCCCACTTATCGCGAACGGCCGGCCTACCCCTAGGCTATCCGAGCATGACTCACGGCCAGACAAGCGGATGACGACATATGGAAGAGTGGGTCTGTCCTTGAGTTGGGCTCTGATAGCCTAGTGGTAGGGCGGCCGTTCGCGATAAGTGGAAAATCTGGCTTCGAGTCCCGGTCCGGCACAAATTCTCACTGTCGCTACATTACACACATGATAGTTGTCCATACTCGCAACTAAAAACACATTTCATGATGCACCGAAGGATGGAAAGGAAAAAGCAAAGCTCTTTTATTTGATGATACGTTTTGTTTTAGAGAAGAAACTGTTCCGACATTGCGCCTGATAATGGAGCAGAACTTGAGGAAAATCGAGACACATTTATAGAATGTGTTGGCCTAGAAAAATTTTCGACAACGTAAAATAATGCAAAAAGGAAAATAGCTATAAGCTGTCGGAAAAGACAGGTAATTTACAATACTCTAGGAGAATCAAGAGGGGGGAAAATGTAAATAGGCGACTAAGAATAAAGTTCTCTCATTAGATAATAAAAGCTATAACACAAGAATGCAGTCTTTTGCCACTGCAATTCAGTATGCACATTGAAGAAACAAAGAGGGATATAAAATAAATACTGAGGAGTAGGATTAAATTTCAGGGTAAGAGGATATCTATAATAAGATTCACTGTTGACATTGCTATTCTAAGTGAACGAAAGCATTACAGGATGACTTGAATGGATGAACATTCCAATGAACACATACGGTTCAAATGGTTCAAATGGCTCTGAGCACTATGGGACTTAACTGCTGTGGTCATCAGTCCCCTAGAACTTAGAACTACTTAAACCTAACTAACCTAAGGACATCACACACATCCATGCCCGAGGCAGGATTCGAACCTGCGACCGGAGCGGTCGCGCGGTTCCAGACTGTAGCGCCTAGAACCGCTCGTCCACTCCGGCCGGCACACATACAGTAGTTTGGCGGTAAACCGAAGAGATACGAAAGCAATGACACGTGTCAGAATTGAGGTTAAGGATAATCTTAACCTCAGGATCGTTGTCTATGTAGTAGACGAAGTGGAGGAATTTTGATACTTTGAGAATCCTGAAAGCAAAGTTGGACGTAAAGCACGAGGAAGGAGGATACAAAAAGCAAACTAGTACAGGCAAAGAGGGTGTTTCTGGACAACAGAAATCCTCTAGTATCAAACATCCGACTTAATATGGGGAAAAACTTTCTTAGAATACACTTTTGGAGCGCAGCATTCTATGGATGAGAGTCGTTTACAGTGGAAAAACGGGAAAAGATAAAAACTGAATCGTTTGATATGTGACCCTATACAGGAATTATAAGACATGGGGAGCCTCTCCACAGAGTCTTCGAGGAGGGGAGCTTGCGTAAAATGTTGACAAGAAGAAGAGACACATGATTACAGGATGTGTGACTGCGCATTGCATGTTTGTGTGTCCACGTTTAAAAACAGTCACGAGCAAAATGTGGACGCGGCGGCCGAACGGCGGCCGACTAGTAACTGCTGTACGATCCACAGAGTTTCAGCGTATGTGTAGAGAAGTGCCTGTGCCATTCTTTGCTGGTTTAGTGACAGCGATGATTGTTATGGAAAAAGGAAGAAATGAGATTAGTCTTTTAAGTAATTCATGTGTTGGACTTGCTAGAAACAAGTTATGTTCATAAATTATGTTGTTGTTAAACCAACGCTGTTGCAAATGTATGTAATCGAGTGTAATGCAAGACGAATCGGTTGACTTGCAAACTTTCGAATATTCATGCGAGAAATTGTGAATTTGTGCTTTGTGGATGTTGAAATATACCAAGACTAAACTAAAGGTATTCTGCGAGTACCCATTTATTTCATGAGTATAGAAAGAGAGAGAGAGAGAGAGAGAGTCTGATAAATTCCATTAACCAGCAGTATTCTTCGGAGAACAAATTTTTGGAGATCGACGTAGACGGCAATCCAGAGAAGACGATCGGCAGTGCTTACCAAGTAAGTCAACTGAGGTGAGAGAGGTGTGAATTTTGCAATCCAACTTCACATCGATTCTTGTCGTCTAAAGCGTTAGACAGTGTTTCTCTAATAGTTTGTGTAGCAGTCTGACTCTACTGACCTCGTTACAGGTGCTCGTGTATTATTTGTTAAATTGATGAAATGCTGTTGTTTCCAGTGTATAACCTAGGCCTGTTGCAGGTTAATGAAACTAGTGTTTAAGTCTCATGTGTATGTGGGCATAGTCTGTGCCAATGAACTCCATGTAATGTTGCTTCTGTAAAAGAAAAACATGCCATGTACATATTATATCCTTCTTTTGCTGCTGAATTACTGGACATGATGTTGTCAGTGGTTGACGCCTGCTGCAAGAGGAGGGAAACATTATTTTCTATTCATTACAGATTTCTGTATTTCTGTAAATGATGCTGAAAAAGTAGTTAGCTGCTGAGTTCTATCCTGGATCGAAAGACTAGGGGGTACCATGATTATGGTGTTTTCAATGAAGCGGATGGATTAAGATGATTGTATTATGGTTTTCTAAATCTAATGATTTTGGATTTGTTGTTTTTAATAACATCCTGTTATGGCTTTGATTATCAGAAATTAAATATTTTGCTCTAGCAGTCGGCTCCACGAGTAATTAGTTTGGGACCAACTGCCTGCTGCCATTACACTATTTGTCAATAAATCATTTTTTGGGTAATTCATAATATTTGAACGTAGTTAACATTCAAAAATCCTACTGCAAATCGATGTTACGGACATGGGTCCGTAATTCAGCAGATTACTCATATTCCGTCTCTTTAATACTGATGTGAGCTGTGCAGATTCCCAGAATTTGATCTTTGATCAAGTGAGCTGTTGTATGTGATTGCGTCTAAACAATGACTTCCATGGTACTTGAGGGATCTGCAGAGGATAAAAAGCGTGGTGGATGTAATGAACTGAAATGTATCCAACAAATGAGATTTTGGAATCAGACGCTATATGAGATGCCGTGGTTAGCACAGGAGAGGAATTCTTGGAGGGTCTCGTCAATTCAGTCACAAGACTGACGACAAAATTAAAAAAGTTAGTGAACAAATAAAAAATAAGTACTTTAAAACAGATGTCACTGATAAAATGTAATGTTCAACCCAGTTGTTTATTTTCTCGTAGAAATAACAGGCGAGGCTCCATGTGCCACAAAATATTGTTTAGTTTACGACACCAGAAAGTTGCACTGCTAATATGGTAGTGAATCACGGACGGTGCGAGAAACGGAACAGAGGAGAACCGAAGGGTCTGAGATGTGGTGCTACAAAAGAATGTTGAAAATTATGTAGACTGATAACGTAAAGAATGAGGAGGTCCTCCGGAGGATCGACGAAGTAAGGAACATCTTGAAGAATACTGACAAGAATAAGAGGCAGGATGAGAGGACATGTATTATGACATCAGCCAATTAGCTGCATGGTACTAGAGGGAACTGTAGAGCGTGTATTGAGGACTTAGGGTAAAAGTGCTAAGATGTCAGCGGGGAAAGGAATTCGTGACGTACCGCATCAAACAAGACAAGAGACCGATGACTCGGAGCTAGAAATGTGAGGAGACTGGAAGCGATACATTTAGCTGAGCAAGTATCATTTTCGTTATGTTATCGGACGCTGATATTTAATCGTCTGATATGCTAATGGCGAGATGCTATACTCGATTACTTGTTCTATCGTTGTTATATAGGCTGTGATACTGTAACGGTGTGCCACAGTTACCCGTTTGTCGTGGAGAAAGCGTGACCTGCACGCGACGACCTATTGCCCAGCTATCCTGACACTTCACTAGTCTCAAAACCCCCCATTTAACCGCCAGGCCTGCTCCTCCTTTTGCTGTCTTAATAGAGTAATATGTCTCTTCGATTGGCTTTCTATATGATAAATTAGTTTCTGATAACCTTGATTTCTACTGATTCCTCTGATTTTCTCCTGCAGTCTTTTTGCCTTGTCTATGCGCTTCGTGTCTAATGCTGTGTTCTTTCTTGTCTTTTCCTGAATATTTTGGTACTTTTTATTTTCTTCAAGCAGTTGATGTATTTCGTCTGTTACCCAATGTTTATTTGCAATTCCTCTCCTTTTTTCTACTTTTGTCTGTTCAATTTCTGTGCTTTTCCTTTGAAGAGATATCGATTTCTCTTCAGTTGAACTGCCTACTGGTGTATTGATTAGTCACTTCTACACTCTCTTGAAAGGCACTTCATCATTCCCCATTAGGTCAATATCTACTTCTTTTCGCACTGTTCTTCCGGATGATTCTCTTGAACCTCAGCATGCTTTTCAGTATTATCAAATTGTAATCAAATTCAGTATCTCCTCATGAGAACACCTTAATACATTCCATTTTTGAATCACTGTCTGGCCGTGGTTTAATTTAACTGGAATCTTTCAATTCCTCCAGGTCTTTTCCAGGATCATCTCCTCGTCTTGTGATTTCTGAACAGTCTATTCGCAGTTACTAACTTAAATTTAATATAAAACTCTATTAGACTTTCTCATCTCTCATTCTTAAGGCCGGGTTTGTTATCTAAACCTTCCACTACTACGGATTTCCAGTCACTAGCGATTAGTAGTTTGGCATCTCTGTTTACGTGCTAAATTAATCATTTAATATTGTCAAATATTTTCTCTAAGTATGTACACCTGAGATACATTTTTTTGACGTTTGTTTCCTTTCGATCCTTATCAGACTAATTCTATTGCAGAGCTTTTCTCAGTCACCCATTCTCTGCCGTACCTTCATATTCTTGATGAATTCTACAGTCGTTATACCATTTTCTGCTGCTGTTGATATGATCCTATATCCATAATTGTTATCTTCTTCCATTTCAATTTACTTACCGCGCTATATCTCAATTAAACTGTTTTATTTCGCTTTTCAGATTGTCTAGCTTCCGCACCACATTCTTCTTTCTGTCTTTTGGCAGTCTATGCTCTGAATTCTAGAAAATTATCCTTTCGTTGCATTTTCAATCATTTTCTTGTGGACACATCCTCTTAAGGAGTCTCTCTAGTAGGTTCCGATAGGAGGCTACTCACCATGTATGAGTCCTCACGACCTCCACGATGACACAGCAGACTTAAATACCCTCTCTAGTAACATTTGTGATGAGTCCCCGTTCACATACACACACACACACACACACAAAAGAATAAAATCAAATCACTCCCTTGCAAACTTCAAGCTCCACCAGTGATACAACGTAAACAAATAACTAGCTGCATGCCTTTCCAAGAAGGTATCTGAGTTGTCATAATATATCCACAAGTAATCGACTTTTTTAAGTTTCTGTCACTTTCGATCAAACCTTCAAGGAACTGACGAGTTCTACTCTATAATCAGAACCCGAGTTGTCATCAGATATCTACACAACATTTCACACGAATCAAAATCCTTGATCAACCAGAAATCTTATTGTTGCCTAGACTTTCTGCGCCTACATTCCATACCACACCAGTTCTTCTCATCCTATGTTATTGTCTCCAATCTCAATACAAGTAGTAGCTTCCAAGATAAAATCGACAGGTGACACTACTTTTCGTTACGTTTTCTCAACTGACCTACACCTTCTTCTTTGCCACGTATGTCCTCAGTTTAAAATTACCTCTGATGTCGTAATTGCATATACTACTCCCTGAAAGACATAAATGCAATATATTCCTTTCTGATTGAAAGATATCATGAAAGAAACCTGCTCTGGAGATCCGCTATCAGTCCTCACAAAAATTCCAATCCAATACACCCAACTTCACAACACGTCTACGAAAGTGATTCTGAAGTACTCGTGAGTATATCTACAGTATATCTATATCATATGGGAGACAATATGTCTCTTTCCAAACTCAAAATATAATCAACGATGTTTTCTTCCAAAGAAAAACCTCTATTGGAAGTGCTAGTATACACAGACACAATCGTCCCTGATACCTCAGCTGACAGCAGAACTCCATCCCATGAGCTCTTGAAAGACTTAGGAAATAATTTCCACCACTATAACTTATTCTGACGCATGATCAGGACACACTGGCGTAACGCCAGCAACCGAAGATACGAGTTCTTAAGTCTACTCAATTCGAAAATATTCCTACACTGTTGATAAACAGCACCAACATTAAAACAACACTGGTCATGAATGCAAGTCGACATTGTTACGTTTTCCGAGACTACAAGCCTTCAGCGCAAATCTCACTATGCATTCTTCTATAAACACTAAATACTAGTTAACAACGTACAATGCTGGCCATTAAAATTCAAAACAATGAAGGTGACATTAAACGAAAGTCGAAATGGCATTAAGTGTACTATACGCTTGGAAACGCAAGTGATAGACTTTCTAACACATACGCATGAAGTACGTTGAGGCCACGCAGTACAAATTTTGTATGGAAGGAAAGATTACACAAACCAGTTTTCATCCAGAAATCTCAACTGAGAATTTGTGAGAAGCTCATATTATGTCCCATGTAAGGAGGTTTATCTCCCAGCTTGTGTTGGAATTCAAAAACAATTACATGGTAGCCTGCAGAGACCCCCTTGTTCGGAATGGCACGATTAACAAGCGAATGTGAAACTGGTGGGTTCAGGAAGGCCGCACTCAACATCATGCAGGAGCCCAGCGGCCCCACGACACTGGAGTCAAAGAGAGAGGGTGGGCATGGTGTTCGCTGTGTCATGCTGGATCGTACAGCCAAGCCACGCAATGTTAGTTGAAACAAACAAACACCGTTAGAGCAAGCCTTGAAAGTCCAAGTACCGACCAGCCGCGGTGTCATCCTCAGCCCACGGAGGGGCACGTGGTCACCACACCGCTCTCCCGGGCGTTGCCAGTCATCGCGACTGGCGCCACTACTTCACGATCAAGTAGCCCCTCAATGACCTCAGGAGCCGCACAATCACCACTTTTGTCACTGGTTCCCGTGATGAGGCAGCAGGCAAAGTGGCGCACCCACAGTGGTAAACCCAACGTTTTACTGGGCACAGGAACGGCACCAGTTTCTCCGTTCAGAAGAGACCTTGATCTGTGACAGCAACATGATGGAGCTACACACCTTTGGAGGCTCCTTGGAGAATTAATGTCGCCAAACTGCATTAGTCAACATTACACGGACCCAGCACGTGGAACGCCAATGGGTGGACAATATGATGACCTCTAAGTGTCACAGTGGGTAATTTGGACACCATACATTACACGACTGAGGTGTTTACGACTGTGGCTCTGTTCCATCTTCCAAGGACTTATCTTTCAACAAGATAAAGTACAACCACATTTTGCTCCTGCGGTACTGATGAATTTCGAAACTGAAGGTGCTCGCGTTTTGCCCCGCCTAGCACGTTTTCCAGATCTTTCGGCCATTAAAACATGTGATTACGCCTTCGAAGAGACTGGGACGCCACCACCCACTGGCCATCACTATGCTTGATGAGCTGCGGAGTGGAATGATGTAACTATAAATATCATCCAAGCTCAGTTCCACTAAGTATCCAACCAGCTTACAGACATTGTTGTTGGGAGACGTGCCAGGCACGTGCACAAAATTTCACATCCTGTATCCCCTAATACAGTCATGTGGTCGTCATACTGTACTGTAAACGCACAATAACTAACATTACATTATTAGGTATCCTTTCTAGAGTCGTAATTTTAATAGTCAGCCGAATTTTTTATATCTTATCTCCAGGATGCATTTCCCATTACTGGTAACTTCCATTTCTACACTCCTGGAAATGGAAAAAAGAACACATTGACACCGGTGTGTCAGACCCACCATACTTGCTCCGGACACTGCGAGAGGGCTGTACAAGCAATGATCACACGCACGGCACAGCGGACATACCAGGAACCGCGGTGTTGGCCGTCGAATGGCGCTAGCTGCGCAGCATTTGTGCACCGCCGCCGTCAGTGTCAGCCAGTTTGCCGTGGCATACGGAGCTCCATCGCAGTCTTTAACACTGGTAGCATGCCGCGACAGCGTGGACGTGAACCGTATGTGCAGTTACCGGACTTTGAGCGAGGGCGTATAGTGGGCATGCGGGAGGCCGGGTGGACGTACCGCCGAATTGCTCCACACGTGGGGCGTGAGGTCTCCACAGTACATCGATGTTGTCGCCAGTGGTCGGCGGAAGGTGCACGTGCCCGTCGACCTGGGACCGGACCGCAGCGACGCACGGATGCACGCCAAGACCGTAGGATCCTACGCAGTGCCGTAGGGGACCGCACCGCCACTTCCCAGCAAATTAGGGACACTGTTGCTCCTGGGGTATCGGCGAGGACCATTCGCAACCGTCTCCATGAAGCTGGGCTACAGTCCCGCACACCGTTAGGCCGTCTTTCGCTCACGCCCCAACATCGTGCAGCCCGCCTCCAGTGGTGTCGCGACAGGCGTGAATGGAGGGTCGAATGGAGACGTGTCGTCTTCAGCGATGAGAGTCGCTTCTGCCTTGGTGCCAATGATGGTCGTATGCGTGTTTGGCGCCGTGCAGGTGAGCGCCACAATCAGGACTGCATACGACCGAGGCACACAGGGCCAACACCCGGCATCATGGTGTGGGGAGCGATCTCCTACACTGGCCGTACACCACTGGTGATCGTCGAGGGGACACTGAATAGTGCACGGTACATCCAAACCGTCATCAAACCCATCGTTCTACCATTCCTAGACCGGCAAGGGAACTTGCTGTTCCAACAGGACAATGCACGTCCGCATGTATCCCGTGCCACCCAACGTGCTCTAGAAGGTATAAGTCAACTACCCTGGCCAGCAAGATCTCCGGATCTGTCCCCCATTGAGCATGTTTGGGACTGGATGAAGCGTCGTCTCACGCGGTCTGCACGTCCAGCACGAACGCTGGTCCCACTGAGGTGCCTGGTGGAAATGGCATGGCAAGCCGTTCCACAGGACTACATCCAGCATCTCTACGATCGTCTCCATGGGAGAATAGCAGCCTGCATTGCTGCGAAACGTGGATATACACTGTACTAGTGCCGACATTGTGCATGCTCCGTTGCCTGCGCCTATGTGCCTGTGGGTCTGTCAGTGTGATCATGTGATGTATCTGACCACAGGAATGTGACAATAAAGTTTCCCCTTCCTGGGACAATGAATTCACGTTCTTATTTCAATTTCCAGGAGTGTATATTGTGAATAGCAACGGTCCTACGACATGCCCCTGCGGTACACCTGAAATCACTCTTACTTCGGAAGACTTCTCCCCATTGAGAATGACATGCTGCGTTCTGTTATCTACGAAATCTTCAATCCAATCACACAATTGGTCTGATAGTCCATATGCTCTTACTTTGTTCATTAAACGACTGTGGGGAACTGTATAGACGGCTTTCGGAAGTCAAGAAACACGGCATCTACCCGGGAACCCGTGTCTATGGCCCTCTGACTCTCGTGGACGAATAGCGCGAGGTGGGTTTCACACGATCGTCTTTTTTCGAAACCCATGCTGATTCCTACAGAGTAGATTTATAGTCTCCAGAAAAGTCATTATACTCGAACATAATACGTGTTCCAAAATTCTACAACTGATCAACGTTAGAGATATAGGTCTATAGTTCTGCACATCTGTTCGACGTCCCTTCTTGGAAACGGGGATGACCTCTGCCTTTTCCAATCCTTTGGAACGCTACGCTCGTCTAGAGACCAACGGTACACCGCTGCAAGAAGGGGGGCAAGTTCCTTCGCGTACTCTTCCCTCGGTCGACGTTCATTCCCACGTAGCCTTCAGTACCCAGTCTCCATCCGTGTCCTCCATACCCTGTATTTTGAGATTCTCGCAGGAGGTCGGACGGAATTGTACATCCGCATTTCTTGGGGCTCGGAGTTTCTGAGAGTGCCAAATTTCGTGCGAACCAAAATTCAGTCTTCCCATAAGTCACCCAACCGCCAGAAAGCTACGCTAGACATTAGTCAGAGTCCTTCACTTTTTACCACAGTAACCGAAGTGTGGACACAAATACTCGGCCAGTTACAAAGGGGACTGAGCTGGAATGTGAACTTTCTTTACTAGAACACCTCGTAAACGCATGTGGTTGGTCGATCTAGTAAGTTGGATAAGTAGTACATATGACTACCTACACATAGTGCACCGATGATTCGTAAGTCTATGATCTTAAATACAGGATCAGTTGTCATATTGGATACATACTGCTTCTGAAACCGCTGCCAGTCGACCACTCGGCTCGCCAGAATAAATTACTGAATACCTGTACGCTTTTCACGTTCAAATACAGCACCCAGCCTACCCTTATTAACGTTGTTGTTGAAATTTTCGGAAAGTCTTGGGGCGAGCTGCTAGCGTTCCAAAATAATAATGTATTTGTTTCTTGTGATTACCCTGTGAAAACTGTTGTGCACAGCTGAGGAACAGAAAGAGAGACGGAGGCAATGTGTGGGATAGTGCTTGAGGTGACACAATTCAGGCCGCAAACCCACTTATGTACTGACATCACAAAACCACCACGAAGCTACACTGCAAAACTTGACACCTGATTTTCAAAATCTTTTCTGTGCACAGTTAATTTCTGTTACATGGATGTTATAGTCTCAGGGTTGTATATTATGACTCGTTTAAAGAATAAAATCTCAAATATGAGCTATCGTGGGCAGCCAGTAAAAATATATTTATTAACATTCTAATGCAAAACGTTAATAAATCATTTGTGAACTACTGTAAAATACATTTCAAGCAGTCATCTCAGTCCTTCCATTGCCGTTCTGCTCAGCGTGAGAATCATAGTCAACTGCCCACCCAAAATAAATCTCAAATTATTCTACTAACTTCAAAAATATAAACAGCAAATCTCACAGCCACCTCCTAGACACTTTTCCACGTCAACAAGAAATATGAAAGTGTAACGTGGACTTCCATTCCTCCCATGAGAAACTCTCTATAAGGCTTTCAGCGACATGCAGTCCGTCTTGCTTTTCATACCTGACTAGCTTCTTCCACCCTTATCTACGAGGTTATATTGAACTGTAATGGCCTTGAATATTTTATGTCAAAAGTTTTAAAGCTTTTATCAGTAAAGTAAACTTTATTTACATTCTACGTCTTTACTCATCATGTCTATATGTTTATTTCTCAACATTGTCACCCTAGCGACTGAGACATTTCTCCGAACGACAGACCAATTTGATGACACCGTCGCTGTAGAACATTTTACTTCGTTCACGGAGCTACAACACTACCTCTGCTTGCTCCGTTTCATCACCGTCAAAGTGAATTCATCAGAGAAGTTCTTTAAGTTTTGGGGCATAGATAAAAATCGACATTATTTTATCCATTTTGGTTACAGATGGTAGAGATGATAGAGATGTAACACAAATATCAGATAGGGCCAACTCTGTATGGAGGATGGTCGTTGACATTAAGCCCAAAGCGTCGGATTGTTGCAGATCTCGTGTGTGGCCTGGCTCTGTCATGCTGCAGGAGACGGTGCTGCATGTCTGGACGAAGTCTTCAAATTCGAAACTGGATCACAGCAGGCTGTTTCTCACGTTCCGACATATTTGCGTTACACGCCGCCATGCTACACATTACAATTAGGATCCATGTCGTGGCAGAGGGCTTCAGATATGCAGACATCAGAAAAAAGGTTGTAAATGTTAATGACGTTTCTTTTATTTTAAAAGCCTTAACAGTTTATCCATTACAAAATCGGAGGAATTACTTTGCAGGAGTGACAGTCTAGGGTGTCATTTCTTTTCGTAGCATGACCCCTTTGGTTGTTATCCGTGCCATCCTTATGGCATGACGGTACGTCATCGATATTCTACGTTCATGACAAGACATCATGTGGTTATATTTCCATCAAGGTAATTCCTTCCCGCAGACGACGAGAGTTTCTACTGGTTGCCTTCATGCTTGTCAACCCTGTCCCGATCTGCAAGGTCGCTGCATCTCTCCCCAAATAAGAAGGTTTGGAGAATAACGGGAAAGGATTTCCAACCAACACAAGAGTTTGGCGATCTGACATGCCAATTGGATAGAATTTGGTACGAGGAGGATATACAGCAACTCTGTCAATCAATGCCAAGTCTTTTGACTGCTTGCATAAGGACAAGAGGTCGACCAACGCATTCTACCGATTTCCGTTCCATTCGGAAAATTCCTTCGTGGTGCTTCTTTGTCTGAGTGTATTCAGGGTGTTCAACTAACAGACATCGAAATATCTCGAAAACTAGGCATTGTATCAAAAAAAGTTAAAATTCATATTTGTTTGTCTCGGAGGGCGTCCAATGACACAGCACTCGATCCCCCACCCCACTCCGTGCATGAGTGACAGTGGGCAACTTTGAAATCTTGAGTGGGAACCCCTCTTTTTTATCGCAGATTACTGTTCTATAGCAGAATCTACAGACGTTTGGTGTGAAGCATTTTTTTCGCTCCGCCACAGCTGGCGCTGTAATCGGAGGAATAGAAATTGCAGATCGCATTCCCATCGTTGTATATCTCCGACATATCGAATAGGAGACTTCTCGAAGCTCTACTGTGACCGTGGCTCGAGGCGAACGCTACTCTGTTTTACCAATTAGTGTAAGAGTTCAAACTTATTCCCGTCAACATCAATATACCTGGTGATCCGCTTTTCAAACAACCATACACAGGCAAGAAGCATTTCTGCCGGGATGTCAACAAAGGCGTTTCTTATGCTATCGACCATGTATTCACGGCCTGTTGGCACTTGTTGGTACTGCTTATCTTTTAAATATCTCCACAGAAAGAAATCCGGTGACGTCAAGCGAGTCAAGTAACAGGGCCACCTCTGCCGACACGCAGACGTGTGTAAACATCGTCTAATACCTCCCCTGCTTCAATGCGTAATGCGCTGGGCAACCGTCATGCTGAAACAACATACATTGTGAAACGACCAGGCAACGACCTGCGGTAGTTCCTCTTCGAGAAACACTTGATATTTGCGTCCATTCAACGTGCCGCCGATAAAATACGAACCTATGAGTTGGTTCCCCACGATACCACACCATACGTTAACCGATCAAGGACTTGCCCCCCACCATCCACTTGCAGTGTGGGGTGGTGGGTCCAGTGTGGTTCAAATGGTTCAAATGGCTCTGAGCACTATGGGACTTAACATCTTAGGCCATCAGTCCCCTAGAACTTAGAACTACTTAAACCTAACTAACCTAAGGACATCACACACTTCCAGGCCTGAGGCAGGATTCGAACCTGCGACCGTAGCAGTCCCGCGGTTCCGGACTGCAGCGCTAGAACCGCACGACCACCGCGGCCGGCTCCAGTGTGGTATCGTTAGATGTCCCCTCCCCCCCTCCCCCCCCCCCCCTAGAGGAAGAAAGTGAAATTATAACGTTATTTGTTCCGATGAGCAGTTTTCGAAATATTTCAGTGTCTTCAGTTAAAATAGAAACTTTGTATACCCGCACATTTTAATAAGAAAAGAACTATGAAAGAAAATGGAACAGGTACGTTCAAATATGTTATATTCGTTGTGTTTCGGTGTGCTTATTGTTGATTTCGGGCCAAGTTGGGCTTAAAGTTCCTGCATTCCATGTGGATTCAGTATGTCTCAACCTTTTGTTTACTACTTTAGTATGTTATCTCCTTGATTCATTTGTAAGTTGGCTGTTTGGGTTTTTTTATTGGTAACGCCACGTAGCGCTCCGTATGAAAATCACTGGCTGTGCTGTGTGCAGTCTGTGGCTGGTTTGCTTTGTTGTTGGCTATTGTAGTGTTGGGCAGCTGGATGTTAACAGCACGTAGCGTTGCGCAGTTGGAGGTGAGCCGCCAGCAGTGGTGGATGTGGGGAGTGAGATGGCGGAGTTTTGAGAGCGGATGGTCTGGACAGAGACAGTAAATTTGTAAGACTGGATGTCATGAACTGATATATATATATATATATATATATATATATATATATATATATATATAATGACTTTTGAACACTATTAAGGTAAATACATTGTTTGTTCTCTAACAAAATCTTTCATTTGCTAAGTTGGTTGGTTGATTTTGGGGAAGGAGACCAGACATCGAGGTCATCGGTCTCATCGGATTAGGGAAGGAGGGGGAAGGAAGTCGGCCGTGCCCTTTGAAAGGAACGATCCCGGCATTTGCGTGGAGCGATTTAGGGAAATCACGGAAAACCTAAATCAGGATGGCCGGACGCGGGATTGAACCATCGTCCTTCCGAATGCGAGTCCAGTGTATTTGCTAATTATGCCTATCAGTAGTTAGTGCCTTCACTAGACTGAATCTTTCATTTAGCTGGCAGTAGTGGCGCTCGCTGTATTGCAGTGGTTCGAGTAACGAAGATTTTTGTGAGGTAAGTGATTTGTAAAAGGTATAGGTTAATGTTTGTCAGGGCCATTCTTTTGTAGGGATTATTGAAAGTCAGATTGCGTTGAGCTAAAAAATATTGTGTGTCAGTTTAAGCAGTCATGTACAATTTTTCCAAGGGGACGTTTCACGTTGTATATTTAGTCTGTGAATCATGGTCTGACAGACAGTTACTAATGTTTGTCACACTCTACCCATGAAGAAGCTGTCTGTCTGTAATTACGCTATAGCTCCCCCGAACTACAGTTTGAAGACACACTGTCTGTACCAGGCTGCAAGTACATATGTGACACTATTTCCTCATAACAATCGGACCGAGTGTTTAAATCGCTGAACGGAACGAATTTAATTTCGTATCTGTCTTAAGAACCAAACATCGCACAGATCTGTACAGGCCTGTAATTAAAAATCTTTTCCTCGAATGTCTGGAATTTCGTAACCAGCAATATTTAGTACTGGTTGGTCAACTCTTCTGAATCGGGAAATTTATTTGACATAAATACCAGAACTCGCTTCTCCAACCGTCAATCGCATGAAGAAGTTCTATTCCTCCAAAAGAAGCCTTAGAAGGTATATTCGCCGAGTGTAGCATAGATACTAAAATAAAATTAACTATGGTGGATACGTCAGGTGTAATCAGGTGTCTTGGTGAGCCTAATAGACGGTGTTGTAATAATGAATGGAACAGGACACAAAGATATAATATAATAACTATTATTTACTTATTTATTCCATTTAGCTGTATGTACCTATTATTAAACACGTTTGTGGGTGTTGACGTAAAAGCTTCTTAAACACAAATGTAAACACCACATACGCATAAGGGTGATGAGCAACTTGAATCTTCCATATTCCAGATAACATTGTCAGGAGCATCAAAAGTATCACATTCATTTGGAAATGTAGCTTTCTTCAAGACATGTTTCATTATGATATTGAATATGAGGGCACGGAACAGATAATAGATAAGCGCACGAAGGATGATGACAGCGTTACTAGTGTGTTCAGTATCAATGTTGTCGAGTGGGGACTAAACAGGGACGTTGTGCCAGATGAAATCGTTGTCACCTGTATGTGCTTATATAGAATTACAAACGGATCCTGTTGATAGAGCGAAAATGAATCCAGAATCAGACAACATTCTGTTCTACCATTGGAAGAGAAATAGTGATCCCGCCATTCCATTGTCCACTTTGTATGATTTTGAAGCCGTTGTGTATGAGTTCATAGGTTTGCGTTAGTTCTGACTGTGGACAATACAAAAAAAATGTCCACTTGTAATTGACTACATCACTCAAACACGAATACTATAATTACTTTTGAATACATTATGCGAGTGACAGTGATCAATGTGTTACAAATATTTACTATTAAAAATTACTAGCAGTGATTCTCCAGCAGAAAGAGGTTCCTACTCAATGGTCACCTTAATAAACAAAATCGTGATAAAGACTGTTTTAATAGTAAACAAATACTATAGAGTCAGAATATATTTCCCTTGCACTGTTGACGAATCATGCTGCTGCTGCGCACGCACATTACCTGCAATTGACGTTCTCTTCACTTAAAACTTCCGGGCTGATAGGCCGTGGTCGAAGTATAAAACTGTCTCCTAACGTTTCGTCTCCGACTGCGGGAGACATCCTCGGAGGTAAAACGGCGAACTGCGAAGAGAACTCGAGGAGGCGCTGATTATATAGGCAGTACAGAGGGCGCCACTGTCGATCACGTGGCGTCGGCTATGAGATTGTCTCTGGTAATGCCAACATTCTCGATTGAAAGTAATCGATCGTCACGCTTGCGGTGCAACGCTGACGTCCAGATCTTATCCAGTTTAACACCTTCGTCTTTCCTGTTAAAATTATTACGATGTTTATCAATCTCTCTATACTAGCGTGCATAATAATGCGAGGTTTTTGATATGACGCTCGTCTCGCTGAATTTTATTTCATGATCACCTTCCTGGTAAACCTGTTCCGCTACGGCCGATTTATCCGTGTGACCCAGGCGGAAATTCCTCTTATGTTCGACAAGACGGGTGTTCACACTTCTCTTTGTGGTACCGATGTAAACCTGTCCACAACTACAAGGAATTTTATACACCCCCGGTGTAGCCAAAGGATGCCGTGCATCTTTTGCCGACCTAAAAAATTCTTTTATTTTCCTAGTAGGTCTGAAAATAGTTTCCACCCTATACTTGCCTAAAACTTTCCCAATGCGATCTGTGACCTTGCTAATGAACGGAAGAAAAACTTTGCCCTTGAACGACTGTTATTCGTCGTTACTCCTGATTCTCTGCCGAGAGCGAAGTGCTCGATCTATATCCTTGCTAGAATAGCCATTCTTCACGAAAGTTGACCGTAGATATTCAATCTCATCTTTTAAATAAACAGGTTCAGAAAGTTTGTGCGCCCTACCAAAGTTTTCATTACACCTCTTTTTTGTCTAGGGTGGTGGTTTGAATCTTTGTGTAGATAACGATCAGTATGTGTGGGCTTTCTTTACACCTTATGGCCCAACGTTCCATCCGGTCGTTTGATCACAGACACATCCAGGAAGTTCAATTGCCCATTCCTTTCTGTCTCCATAGTGAATTGGATTTTCGGATTAATGCTGTTTAAATGTGTCAGGAAGGCATCCAACTCCTCTGCTCCGTGTGTCCATACTACGAACGTGTCATCGACATAGCGATACCATCTGGCTGGTCTCTTACTGGCAGTCTACAACGCCCGTTGTTCAAAAGTCTCCATAAATAAGTTAGCCACAGCAGGACTGAGAGGACTGCCCATAGCCACCCCGTCAATCTGTTCATAAAAGTCACTATTGTATTGAAAATAGGTTGTGGTGAGGCAGTGTCGGAATAATGCCACAACCTCGGTGGGAAAAATATCCGCTATGCATAAGATAGCTTCGTTTACCGGAATCATGGTAAATAACGACACAACGTCAAAACTGACGAGGATATCATCCGGGCCCACGCTCGTTTCCTTTAACTTGTCAATGAAATGAGCTGAATTTTTAATATGACTGTCCATCCTACCAACATAAGGCTGCAGCATTGAGGCAAGATGTCTAACTAACTCGTGTGTTGGCCCGCCTATAGCACTGACAATTGGCCTCAACGGAATCCCAGGTTTATGAACTTTGGGTAAGCCATATAGTCTGGGTGGGTACGCTTCTGTTTTACAAAGCGGCTTCTTATCGTCGGAGCCAAATGAAGACACTTTCAACAGTCGATTTGTCATTCTTAAAATCTTCATAGTCGGATCTTTCTGGAGCTTTTTGTAATTGGAGGGAACCAAAATATCATTGATTTTTCCATGATAGTCCTCACTGTTCAGTATGACGGTGGCATTACCCTTATCTGCATTAAGAACAATAATGTTTTTATTTCCATTTATATCCCTCAGCGCCTTCCTTTGAGCCTGCGACAAATTACTTTTAGGTGGCTTACACGTGCGTAAAATCCTAACCGTTTCCATCCTGATTACGTCACTTGAAAATTCTCTTGAAAGTAAGTCTTTCTATTCTAACAGCACATTTTGCAGTTCAGAGGCGACCTATACGGTACGTTCCTACCAGACTGTCTTTCGTCCTGACTAAAATTACTCAATGAAAGTTTGTAATAAATGTTCAAAATTAATGCTCACAATAAAAGTGGAAATAAAATCACCACTTGCCCCGTGGAATTGTAATCCCCACGTATGGCACACTAACAGTTACTTTGGCGAATTTGAAGCGATCGAGGACGGTGTACAGTCCTCGCGAGTTCACTATCCGTTTTCACCGCAAAACACACTCTTTGACACAGCTCGGCTCTCACGTCATCCGAAGCAGAGCCCGATCCGGCGTTTGACACACGTGGATTATACCATGGCCGAGGGCAAAGTGAACCTTACAACTGCCTCTCGGGCTGCATTTATATAGGTGGCGTAGCGGACGGCCGAGAGAACATCTGTTGTCTACGGCTATCTGCATACTTAATTAAGCTTACACCGCTATACCTCGGGCCGAGGATAAGCCCCTTCAGTTGACAGTGACGGTGACTGCAGCAGCCTCCCAACGACCACTTCTTCGGACACATAAACTTTAATAATACAGTTACAATTTACTTCAGAAACCTCTAAATTTTTACCTTTATTCAGTTAAGTTGTTTGAAATCGCCGAAAAAGTTTTAGTTCGCTAGAATGAAAACTTTGCCTTCTAGAATTTTATAGTGGTACTAACGGTAGATCGTTAACTCTGAACCATATCTTTACTAGAACTTAGCTGTTATTAACACTTCTACTCTTAAATTTGGTATATCTCTATCTCTTAGTAAGTTTTATCATCAACGTTAACCAAAATTCTCTATTGTTAAAAATCACAGGTACTTAATCTACAACAACTGGGTGCATTTTCGATACAAAATTGGTTTTTTACTTAATTACTCGAAAACTATCAGAGGTAACTTAACGTGGTCTTTCAGTTATCGTTTTTGGGGTGAACGGAAGCTTAAAACAAATTTTCATGTGTCTAAGTCCAATATTTAGCGCCTCTGATCTTTCCTAAAAACGTAGATTCTGGTGTCAATTTTTGTTATACGGCTTTGGAAACTTCACCACTTATTTATGAGCTCTAACTGCACCTTCTGACCAAATTCTGGCTTCCTAGCTTACTTTTCTCTTATAACGGCTATTTTACATAAACTGTTAAGCCTAGAATATTAGGACTTGATATTTGAAACATTATAACACCAAACTATATTTTAACAAAGTTTTAAAAATAAATTTTTACTTTTAATTTCATACTTAATTGTGGTGCAATACTTGCGCGTTATGCACAGATGCGTTAAGGTGACGTGGTGCTACTAGGAATGAACTGCGGTAGGTCCTGGCACATTCGCTCGCCTCTGTATCTCGCACATGATGCAGCGCTTGCTTCCCTTCACCCTTATAAAGCCCTGCAAGCATTCTACATGACAGAAACTGGTATTACAGACTTTCACAACGAATTAATCCCACAGTCAAGTACGTACAGTTGCTACACTCACTACTGCGAAAATTGTTACCGCCTGACAGTTGGAACGACTCGAGTGCCGCTAGCTGCGAGAAAACAAGCCTTAAGATTAGTAGTTTTTAACATTATTTTTCTACTCAACTAACGAAATAGTTATATTTTTGCGTTTCAACAGTTACTAACTGATCACAAGACATGAATGGTCGCGAAATAAATGTAAAAATAGCAATCTCTCACTGCTACAGTGACCCACGCTACAACTTACGCAGGAAGAAGTGCTTTCGAATATGAGTATAAATGCAGGTTCTCCGCTGAAAGCAAGACAATATAAATGCATATTTCATGGACGAGAAGCTTATACATCTGCATCTACATCTCCGTGATTATTCTGCTATTCACAATTAATTGCCTGGCAGAGGGTTCAATGAACCACCTTCAAGCTGTATCTCTACCGTTCCACTCTCGAACGGCACGCGGGAAAAACGAGTACTTACATTTTTTCGTGCGAACCCTGATTTCTCTTATTTTATCGTGATTATCATTTCTCACTATGTAAGTGGGTGCGTACAGAATGTTTTCGCAATCGGAGGAGTAAACTGGTGATTGAAATTTCATAAAAATATCCCGTCGCAACTCAAAACGCCTTTGATTTAACGATAGCCATTCCAATTCACGTACCATGTCTGTGGCACTATCTCCCCTGTTTCGCGATAATACAAAACGAGCCGTTCTTCTTTGTACTTTTTCAATGTCATCCATCACCCCCACCTGATGCGCATCCCACACTGCACAGCAATACTCCAGAATACAGCGGACAAGCGTGGAGTAAGGAGTCTCTTTAGTAAACCTGTTGCACCTTGTAAGTGTTCTGCCAATGAATCTGAGTCTTTTGTTTGCTCTACCCACAACATTATCTATGTGATCGTTCCAGCTTAAGTGATTAGTAATTGTACTACCTAAGTATTTAGTTGAAAATACAGCAATACAGCATGCGTAATCGAAATGTACTGGATTTCTTTTAGTACTCATGCCAATAACTTCACACTTTTCTTTATTCAGGGTCAATTGCCACAGTTAGCACCATACAGATATCTTATGTAAATCATTTTGCCATTCTTTTTGGTCATCTGATGACTTTACAAGACGGAAAATGACAGTATCACCTGCAAACAAGCTAAGACGGCTACTGAGATTGTCTCCCATATCGTTAATATAGATCGGGAACAATAGAGGGCCTATAACACTTCCTTGGGGGACGCCGGATATTACATCTCTTTTACTCGATGACTTTCCGTTTATTACTAGAACTGTGACCTTTCTGACAGGAAATCACGAATCCAGGCGCACAACTGAGGCGATATTCCACAGGCACGCAGTTTGGTTAGAAGACGCTTGTCAGAAACGGTGTCGAAAGCCTTCTGGAAATCTAAAAATATGAAATAAATTTGTCATCCCCTGTCGATAGCAGTCATTACTTCACGAGTATAAAGAACTAGTAGTGTTTCGCAACAACGATATTTTTGAATCCGTGCTATGTGCCAATAAATCGTTTTCTTCGAGATACTTCATAATGTTAGAATACAGCATATCTTCCAAAAGCCTACTGCAAATCGACGTTAGTGATATAGGCCCGTAATTCAGCGGATTACTCCTATTTCCCTTTTTAGATATTGGCGTGACTTGAGCAATTTTCCAGTCTTCAGGTACGAATTTTTCTGTGAGCGAGCGGTTGTATATGATTGCTAAATGTGCAGCTATTGTATCAGCATACTCTGAGAGGAACCTGACTGGTATACAATCTGGACATGAAGCCTTTCCTTTATTAAGTATATTAAGCTGCTTTGCGACACCGAGGATATCTACTTCTGTGTGTCTCATCTTGGCAGTTGTTCTTGACTGGAATTCATGAATATTTACTTCGTTTTCTTTGGTGAAGCTGTTTCGGAAACCCGTGTTTCATCTCTCTTTTAGTGGCACTGTCATCAGTGACTTCACCGTTGTTGTCGCGCAGTGAAGGTATTTATTGTGTCTTGCCACTGGTGTGCGTTTTGTATGAGCAGAATCTCTTTGGGTTTTCTGTCAGATTTCGAGACAGTATTTCGTTACGGAAATTATTAAAAGCAACTCGCTTTGAAGTACGCGCTATATTTCGAACTTCTGTAAAACTTTTCCAGTCTTGGGGATTTTGCGTTATTTTAAATTTGGCACGCTTTTTTTCACTGCTTCTGCAACAGCCATCTGACCCGTTTTGTGTACCATCACCTATTAATTTATGTGGTATATATCTCTCAATTGCTGTCGATACTATCTCTTTGAAATCATTCCACAACTCTTCTACGTTTACATGATCAGATCGGAAGGAGTGAAGACCGCCTCTTACACGCGCATTAATAGCATTTTTATCAGCTTTTTAAATAGATGTACTAGGCGTTTCTTTTTGATTTTTGTGGGTGTTACGGCATTCAGCCTAGCAGCAACTGTCACCGAGCGAGGTGGCGCAGTCGTTAGACACTGGACTCGCATTCGGGAGGACGACGGTTCAATCCCGCGTCCGGCCATCCTGATTTAGGTTTTCCGTGATTTCCCTAAATCGCTCCAGGCAAATGCCGGGATGGTTCCTCTGAAAGGGCACGGCCGACTTCCTTCCCCATCCTTCCCTAATCCGATGAGACCGATGACCACGCTGTCTGGTCTCCTTCCCCAAACCAAGCAAGCAAGCAAGCAAGCAAGCAAGCAACTGTCTTGTGGTCGCTAATCCCTGTATTCGTCACGTTACTCACTATTTGTACAGGATTATTTGTTGCTAAGAGGTCAACTATGCTTTCGCAACCATTTACGCTTCGAGTGGGCTCATGAACTAATTGTTCAAAATAATTTTCTGAGAAAACCTTCAGTACAATTGCAGATGACGTTTTATGCCGGCCAGCGGCTTTAAACGTATAATTTTTCCAATATATAGAGGTTAGATTGAAGTCACTGTATGAGTGGGGTACCTATTTCAAATTGAAACATCCCCTTAGAAAAATTTATGAATGACTGTGCTGATAAACCTCTTACATTATTTGCTTTTCAAACAGCTGAGCAAAACTAAACGTACTCAGACATTACTCTCTTTACTTATTCTGATCATCACTAAACTGACACACAACATTTTTAGCGCAACGCAGTCTGACTTTAAATAATCCCTACAAAAGAATGGCCCTGACTAACAATAACCTATACCTTTCATGAATCACTTACCTCACAAAAATCTTCGTTACTCGAACTACTCCAATACAGCGAGCGCCACTACTACCAGCTAAATAAAAGATTCTAATTACTGAAGGCACTAACTACTGATAGGCATAGTTAGAAAATGAAAGACTTTGATAGAGAACAAATAATGTATTTACCTTAATAGTGTTCAAAAGTCATAATATATATATCAGTTCATGATATCCAGTGTTACAAATTAACTCTCTCTGATGGACACAAGTCCAGATCATCCGCTCTCAAAACTGCGCCATCTCTCTCCCCACATCCACCACTGCTGGCGGCTCACCTCCAACTGCGCAACGCTTCGCGCTGTTAACAGCCAACTGCCCGACACTACAATAGCGAATATTACAACATTGCTAACCAGCCACAGGTTGCACACAGCACAGCCAGTGATTTTCATACAGAGCGCTACGTGGCGTTACCAATATAAAAACCTAAACAGCCTACTTACAAAATGAGACTCAAGTTTTCTTGGAACTGTTCTGCAACTATATCTTCTGAGTCGGGGGGGGGGGGGGGGGGGGGGGGGGGGTAATAGGGCAGTCCGATAGTCATGTACAACCTCTACCCATACTATTTCGCAGGAACTATTTACTTCAGTTTCATTACAAGTTAAATTACTTCTGACAGCAATAAATACTCGGCCATGAACTGTATTTAATCTATCCTTTTATTGTATTGTATGTTAACCGGAGGCCTAGAAACGACGGAGAGGCTCCGACCCCGCCGCAGCCGCAGTGGTCCACAATCCTACGATGACTACCGCAGTCCACTTCACCCCTCCGCCGCCCCACACCGAACCACTCTTTCAGGGTTATTGTGCGGTTCGGCCCCCGGTGGACCCCCAAGGTAACATCTCATACCAGACGAGTGTAACCCCTGTGTGTGGTACGTGTACGTGGAGAACTTGTATGCGCAGCAATCGCCGACATAGTGTAGCTGAGGCGGAATAAGGGGGACCAGTTCGCATTCGTCGAGGCAGATGGAAAACCGCCTAAAAATCATCCACAGACTGGCTTGCTCACCGGACCTCGACACAAGTCCGCCGTGCGGATTCGTGCCAGGGACCAGGGGCTCCTTCCCAATTCGGAAAGCCGTGCGTTGGACCGCACAGCTAACGGGGCGGGCTTAATCTATCCTTTCTGAACAATGTTAGATCGATTGAAAAAAATTCAGCTGAACCTATTTCCGGCTTTAGCCAGCTTCCTGTACCTATAAGTATGTAAGCTTGAGTTCTTTCTATGAGGCCTTGGAGCTCTGGTACTTTCCCAACACAAGTACGACAATTTACAACTACAATACCGATCGTTTCTACAACTAACTTACTGTGTTTTACCTGTCCCCTTTTTGTCGGACGCCCTTTCTGTGGTTCCATGAGACCCTCTAACCTAAAAAACCTCCCAGTCCCTTCCACACAGCCCCCGCTACCCGTGTAGCCGCGTCACGTGTGTAATGGACACCTGACCTATTAAGCGGAACCCGGAAACCCACCATCCGATGGCGTAAGTCAAGGAATCTGCAGCCTACACGGTCACAGAACCGCCTGAGCCTTTGATTCAGACCCTCCAGTCGGCTCCACACCAAAGGACCACAATCGGTTTTATTGACGATGCTGCAGATGGTGAGCTCCGCCTTAATCTCGCAAGCAAGACTGGCAGCCTTTACCATTTCCGCTAGCTGCCCGAAACCAGAGAGAATCTCCTCCGATCCAAAGCGACACACGTCATTGGTACCGATACGAGGCACCACCAGCAGTTGGCTGCACCCTGTACACTTCATGGCATCTGGAAACATACTTTCCACATCCGGAATAACTCCCCCCGGTATGTACACGGAGTGCACACTGGCTTCCTTCCCTTCTTGGCAGCCATGTTCTTAAGGGGCCCCATTACGCATCTAACGTTGGAGCTCCCAATTACCAGCAACCCACCTTCTGTGAATGCCCAGGCCTTGCGGGCCGAAAAGCTTCCTCTGGAACAGGGTGGACGACTGCATCCGGCTCAGAGACATCGTCAGCCACAGATAACGCCCGAAACAGTTTTTTGTTGAGTCTAAAGACTAGCACATTATTACAGTTCGCTCGACGTTCTCGTACACCAATAATTTTCTTAATATAATTACTTTTGATTCAAACCCGAGTCTGTTGAAGATTTTTGCCGTCTGTGGCTCAGAGGTAGTATCAATAGTGGAATTTTTTTCCTCTGTATTGGGAAACAGTTTTATTGCATTTTACGTTTTGTTATGACATCTGTGCGGTTTTCCCTTCAGATAAACCTGTCGTGGATTATTTGATATATTAAATAGTGGAGGTATTGCATTCCATACAAGTTTCCTATGTTCCACTTTCACTGATTCTACTGGAAGTGTGGTGAAGAAAACTTATTGAGTATATATACGACGTCTTGCTGCAAAAGTTCACGTCTTCGGCTGTTTACTAGCCCTTTTTTTGGTTATTAGAAGAAAACGACATTCTTCATTAAATATTTCCGTCTTACAAGAAAGTCGTAAATAAACAGATCATGCATCCAAGAGTCCTTGAAAAACTAAAGAAAAACAAATGTAGTGTAATCTTTCAGTTATTGCCGACTTTTAAAGCACTACGTACACTTCATATTATAACAAGTGTGTTACAAATCAGTATAAAGGTTACTATTGGCACTCATACGAGATCTTATTCGGAAGTGTGGATTTACGGCCGCTTGGAGCGCTGCTGTCGCAGTGTATAACAAAAATGAGCACGAGGTCGTGACTGTAAGTATAGGCCGTGGTAAAACTTTGTTTGAACAGAGTACAATTGGAGGCAGCGCAGCTAGTGCAGCTCCTACTGTTTGGCCGGAGCACTGCGGCCGCGAGCTGAGCCCGGCACGTCCTCTGGGGCGGAGTGTCAACACGCGCTGTGTACCGGCCGCTATTGAAGCTCGGGATTACGCCGCACAGTGGCGGCGGCCGCTCAAACAGCGTGTTCCCCCAGGAGCGCGACACGCAATCACTGCTGCCGCTATCACTTTCATCGAGCCTCGACTCTCACCCGATAAAGCAGGCTCACGCGCGCTATCACGTGACATGTCACTTAGCTAACCAATTACTCCCTATCCTTCCCTCCACAACGTATACACAGTGCAGCTGGCAGCTTCGTGGGAGCTCCGAGGCATGGCGATGCTTCAAAGTACTGGTCTTAGCACGAGCCACCGTAACCTCTCAGGTAATTAAGCTATGCTACAGATACTACAGGGTAATGAGAGGTCTATAAAAACACGGAGAAGGAGATGAACACCCACTTAAATGGATCCGTAAGCTACATAAGACTTTATTAATTAATTTAAAAATTAACTCTTTTTCACATTGAGTCACATTTTTAATTCTATATTTATTGGAGCGATTGAAAGGCGAGCTTTCACCAGAAGGTGTCTAATTTATTTTCACCTGAGATGCTGTATTACACATTCTAAAAATGGTTCCAATGGCTCTGAGCACTATGGGACTTAACATCTGAGGATATCAGTCCCGTAGATCTTAGAACTACTTAACTAACTAACCTAAGGACATCACACACATCCATGCCCGAGGCAGGATTCGAACCTGCGACCGTAGCGGTCGCGCGGTTCGAGACTGTAGCGCCTAGAACCGCTCGGCCACCACGGTCGGCTACAAATTCTAGTGAAGAGCAAAACGTACTTTTGCTATGTGTTGGCACGACTGTATGAGAAACTGTGAGGTAATATCTTGTGCTTTTTCTTGCTCTCTGTGCCCCAGATAAGGATAAATTCATACTACACCCTACAAAAATATGTTTTGCACTTCAAAGGAATGTGTAATACAACGATTGACGTATGATGGCAATATACTGCCGAAATGTGCCGTACCAATGAACAGCCGGCCCGAGTGTCAGAGCTGTTCTAGTCGCTACAGTCTGGAACCGCGAGACTGCTACGGTCGCAGGAACGAATCCTGCCTCGGACATGGATGTGTATGATGTCCTTAGGTTGGTTAGGTTTAAGTAGTTCTAAGTTCTGGGGGACTGATGACCTCAGAAGTTAAGTCCCATAGTGCTCAGAGCCATTTGAGCCATTTGAACCAATGAACAATGAAATAAATAAGTGACTGAAGCTCAAAGAGAGTTATTTTGTAACTTTAAACTGAATGCAGTTTTTAGACAATTTTCATGATTCACAGGCTGATGCCGGAAACCAATTCTCCCATTGGGTTAACCGATGACGGTGACAACAAGGCCATTCCACCATAAACTTAACTAAAATCTGTCACATTATGAACGCGGTGGGGCCTGGAGTGCTGGGTAAGTATTAGGAAAGAGTACTTAAAAGGTTTGAATATAGAAAGTGTTATATAGTATTTCATTCCCTCATACTTCGTCGAACTGCAAATCTGAAGGTCCAATAAAGTGATTAAAACACGATGTGGTGCTACAGTTCGTCGCAAAGGTCTGGATAGTGAGGTCTCTGTCGCCATACTGGACTACGGCAGTGAGGATGGATCCAGTCTGTTGCACGTTCACAAGCGTCGTGCGCACACCATCTCATTTCGCTGTGTTTTAATCGCTTTTTATATTGCGAGAAGTTATAGTGCGTTTGTGCAGCTGAGAACAAGTGGCGAGATTGTGATCTCGTTTGCCCTAACAAGCCAGAGCAGCAGTTCAGTAAGTACCCCTTTTCTCGACGTGCAGCACTGTCTCAAGTGACAACCACGCTGCTGAGCAGTGATGTGTGGAGCATGCAACTCCATATCGCGGGCACGAAATATGCAAATTCGTGGTTGCAATCTGTTAGATGGATCGCAATTACTCTTTAACGGAGCCCTGAAATCTCGGCAGATTCTAGCGTGTGACACTCCCGTTCGCCAGTCACAGGATGGACCAATTTGACTCACTTATACGGCAGTGAGAACACGTAGACCAAACGTCAGAGTGGCAGACCTGTCACGAATGAGACTGCCCTCGGTACAGCGAGTTGTCCAAGATGACAGAGGTCTAAACTATCGGTATAGATAAGCCCTCACCACAGGCTCCCCAGTCAAGACCAATGCTAGTGCATCTCATGGCCAGGACAAGTGTCCTTAGCGCAAACCACTCATAACAAAAGACCAGAATCCTCTCCAGACCGGAGTCTGAATCAGAAGACCCACTCTAGCCAGACACACTCCAGCCTGGTGTCTGAATCGCAAGACCAAGTCTCTCCTCTCTATTCCCATCAAACCTTGATGAAATCCACAAAAGCACCCCTCAACCGTCCTCAGAAGGGTCCGATGTCAATTACAAGACTCCACGAGCTCAATGTCTCCGCTCTCCCAAATTTCTCAAAGATCATAAGAAGGTCGGGTCTCGTTTGAGTCACCTGAAATGAGTTAAATAAACTGGACTCCCTAACCCATTTTACAGTTTAAGGGGCGAGATTGGTAAGTTCGTACAGATATATTTTGGATAAGCTAGCAACAGTGCTATGGCTCAAATGCTTTGGCATGCTGCGAGAGCACACTACTTCCAGATGGTTGGCCTTGAGACCCTGTGCAACCACGAAAGATAAGAGAGGGACTTGGGCAGACATTGCTGGCCAGTCTGCTAGCTGCCAGAAATACATGAAGGTTTTCCAGGACAGTTGAGAGTGTTCATTTTGAAAGAGGGCAGCTTTACTCGTATGTAAGTAGCTGCGGGATGGGTATTCACATGTAACGTCGTTGCTTCTTTCGGTTCATTGCTGTTGCGGAAAATTCAGTGTGGTGGAACCAAGTTAATTCCATCACAAAAGTATTTAATCAAGGCATACCTTTTGAACGACTGTGTGAGAGTTATTACTATCATACAACGGAAGTTAATGCTGATCTTCTATCATATTGCGAAATAACGAGCTGTGCCAAAGGCGAGTGAACTTACTATTCATCAGTTTGGATGGTGTTCCTTTTATTCAAAAATTTAGTGAGGGCGACACCGGTACCTTGGGTGTGCTTTGGGTGATTTGATTTCGTCTGTAACAGTTACGCTGCCTGTACACCACTTTGCCATCCGCTGCTTGAGTTTTGACCGCTTGGGCTTGTATTTAAATGAGTGCAATTCAGCCAAACTGTAAGTGATGGGAAAGATCCAAGTCTGATTCCTTCTCTTAGATGACATGTAATTGCTTTAAGATACTATCACATAAGTTTTAACATTGCTTTTTCTCTGTTTTAGAGCTCTAAAACTGAACTGTTTACATTTTATGTGCGTAAAACTAATGGGACGACATGTTGCGACCGCTATCGAAAGTAAATGCCAGATTGTAGACAGGATTTTCATGGCGAAGCCTCGAACTACTACGTGGCACAAATCCTGGGTTTTAATTTAGCCTCAGTCGTTGGAAGTCTCTTTTACTAAGTTTAGGCCCATGAAACGGTATAGTGTTTATTGTACTTCTAATTGACGCCTTTGGAATAACAACTTCATATATTTTCTATTTTTATCTCACTTGTTTATAAAGGTTTCCGATGCTAAACTGTATTATTATTGAGACATTAAATAATATTTCATAGTAACGTTGATTGGCACCTTAAATTATTTGAATGCTGTAAAACAGAATTAATTTGTTGCAGTTTTTAAATAATATCTGATTTGAAACTGTTTTCTGATTTTGGTACTTTTACAATTCAATAGTTATATGACTTTATCAAATGTGGCCAGGTTACCAGCACGTGTCTTACATATTTCTTTCTTTTGTGCTGCAGTAATACTGCAAAAGGTTTCTGCTGAGTCTGGGATCAGTCGTTTAGCACTGCTGGATCCACACATCCTAACCATTCAGATACAATGCAACTTTTGGAAGTAAAACGAATCCCATGAAAGGACAAATAAAGCAGCAAAACAAAAATTCCCCTAGACTGGAAAACATCATTATCGGAGTCCTATCGCGTAAAAGAATGGGTAAACCGTAGAGCTGGTGAAATTACTTCGTCTGTGAATATTAATTCATTAGTATGAGTAAGGATACAGAAAATCAAAAATCGCATAACTGATTTCAACATTTAGGTTGGAAGACGAATTCTACTACAGAACGCAGAGGAGAAACAAGATAGCTCTTGAGGGTACATTGAAGACCTCTATCAGCCGGAGATGGAAGATAGGGTGTCGATGTAGGTGACATTGAGTGGAGTACTAGAATTAGAGTTTGACAGACCTTTGGAAGCCTTTCGTTCGAGTGAGGTGTAAGGCATTGATAACATTATGTCGCAATTTCTAAAATCTTCGGGTGAAGTGTTGACCAATCGACCAGAATCAGTGAGCCAGGAGACATGCCATTAGATATTCGGAAAAATATTGTCCACACATTCCACAGGATAGCAAGAACTATCCCGCAATATACTAAACAGATCATGCACCAAAGTCGCTGACAAGAATAATATTAAAGAAAAATGAAAAGGGAAATCGAGAATTGGCAGACAATGTGTTTGTAATTCATTGATTTAAATTCACCAGAGGCAGTTTTCGCACTGCACGTTGTAAATAGGCTGTTTAGGTTTTTATGTTGGTAACGCCACGTAGCGCTATACATGAAAATCACTGACTGTGCTGTGTGAAGTCTGGTTGGTTTGCAATGTTGGAGTATATGCTATTGTAGTGTTATTCAGTTCGATGTGAACAGCGCGTAATGTTGCGCAGTTGGAGGTGAGACGCCAGCAGTGGTGGATGTGAGAGAGACATGGTGGAATTTTAAGAGCGGATGATCTGCACGTGTGTCTATCAGAGACAGTAAATTTGTAAGACTGGATGTCATGAAACTATATATAATTACTTTTAAACAGTATTAAAGTAGATACAGAGCAAACAATGCATTTACCTTAATAGTGTTCAAAAGTCATTATATATATATATATATATATATATATATATATATATATATATATATATATACTCCTGGAAATTGAAATAAGAGCACCGTGAATTCATTGTCCCAGGAAGGGGAAACTTTATTGACACATTCCTGGGGTCAGATACATCACATGATCACACTGACAGAACCACAGGCACATAGACACAGGCAACAGAGCATGCACAATGTCGGCACTAGCACAGTGTATATCCACCTTTCGCAGCAATGCAGGCTGCTATTCTCCCATGGAGACGATCGTAGAGATGCTGGACTTAGTCCTGTGGAACGGCTTGCCATGCCATTTCCACCTGGCGCCTCAGTTGGACCAGCGTTCGTGCTGGACGTGCAGACCGCGTGAGACGACGCTTCATCCAGTCCCTAACATGCTCAATGGGGGACAGATCCGGAGATCTTGCTGGCCAGGGTAGTTCACTTGCACCTTCTAGAGCACGTTGGGTGGCACGGGATACATGCGGACGTGCATTGTCCTGTTGGAACAGCAAGTTCCCTTGCCGGTCTAGGACTGGTTCGATGACGGTTTGGATGTACCGTGCACTATTCAGTGTCCCCTCGACGATCACCAGTGGTGTACGGCCAGTGTAGGAGATCGCTCCCCACACCATGGTGCCGGGTGTTGGCCCTGTGTGCCTCGGTCGTATGCAGTGCTGATTGTGGCGCTCACCTGCACGGCGCCAAACACGCATACGACCATCATTGGCACCAAGGCAGAAGCGACTCTCATCGCTGAAGACGACACGTCTCCATTCGTCCCTCCATTCACGCCTGTCGCGACACCACTGGAGGCGGGCTGCACGATGTTGGGGCGTGAGCGGAAGACGGCCTAACGGTGTGCGGGACCGTAGCCCAGCTTCATGGAGACGGTTGCGAATGGTCCTCGCCGATACCCCAGGAGCAAGAGTGTCCCTAATTTGCTGGGAAGTGGCGGTGCGGTCCCCTACGGCACTGCGTAGGATCCTACGGCCTTGGCGTGCATCCGTGCGTTGCTGCGCTCCGGTCCCAGGTCGACGGGCACGTGCACCTTCCGCCGACCACTGGCGACAACATCGATGTACTGTGAAGGCCTCACGCCCCACGTGTTGAGCAATTCGGTGGTACGTCCACCCGGCCTCCCGCATGCCCACTATACGCCCTCGCTCAAAGTCCGTCAACTGCACATACGGTTCACGTCCACGCTGTCGCGGCATGCTACCAGTGTTAAAGACTGCGATGGAGCTCCGTATGCCACGGCAAACTGGCTGACACTGACGGCAGCGGTGCACAAATGCTGCGCAGCTAGCGCCATTCGACGGCCAACACCGCGGTTCCTGGTGTGTCCGCTGTGCCGTGCGTGTGATCATTGCTTGTACAGCCCTCTCGCAGTGTCCGGAGCAAGTATGGTGGGTCTGACACACCGGTGTCAATGTGTTCTTTTTTCCATTTCCAGGAGTGTATATATATATATATATATATATATATATATATATATATATATATATATATGGTGAGTCACCTGACGTTACCGCTGGATATATTTCGTAAACCATATCAAATACTGACGAACTGATTCCACAGACCGAACATGAGGAGAGGGGCTAGTGTAATTGTTTAATACAAACCAAAAAAAAATGCACGGAAGTATGTTTTAACTCAAACCTACGTTTTTTTAAATGGAAACCCGTTAGTTTTGTTAGGACATCTGAACATATAAACAAATACGTTATCAGTGCCGTTTGTTGCACTGTAAAATGTTAATTACATCCGGAGATATTGTAACCTAAAGTTGATGCTTGAGTACCACTCCTCCGCAGTTCAATCGTGTGTATCGGAGAGCACCGAATTACGCAGGGATCCAAAGGGAACGATGATGGACCTTAGGTACAGAAGAGAGTGGAACAGCACATTACGTCCACATGCTAACACCTTTTTATTGGTCTTTTTCACTGACGCACATGTACATTACCATGAAGGGTGAGGTACGCATACACACGTGGTTTCCGTTTTCAATTACGGAGTGGAATAGAGTGTGTCCCGACATGTCAGGCCAATAGATGTTCAATGTGGTGGCCATCATTTGCTGCACACAATTGCAATCTCTGGCGTAATGAATGTCGTACACGCCGCAGTACATCTGGTGTAATGTCGCCGCAGGCTGCCACAATACGTTGTTTCATATCCTCTGGGGTTGTAGGCACATCACGGTACACATTCCCCTTTAACGTACCCCACAGAAAGAAGTCCAGAGGTGTAAGATCAGGGGAACGGGCTGGCCAATTTATGCGTCCTCCACGTCCTGCGAAACGCCCGTCGAACATCCTGTCAAGGGTCAGCCTAGTGTTAATTGCGGAATGTGCAGGTGCACCATAATGCTGATGCCACATACGTCGACGCGTTTCCAGTGGGACATTTTCGAGCAACGTTGGCAGAACATTCTGTAGAAACGCGATGTATGTTGCAGTTCTCTCCGATACACATGATCGAACAGCGGAGGAGTGGTACTCAAGCGTCAACTTTAGGTTACAATATCTCCGGATGTAATTAACATTTTAAAGTGCAACAAACGGCACTGATTACGTATTTGTTTATATGTTCAGATGTGCTAACAAAACTAACGGGGTTCCATTTAAAAAGCGGTAGGCTTGTGTTAAAAAACATACTTCCGTGCATTTTTTTATGGTTTGTATTAAACAATTACACTAGCCCCTCTCCTCACGTTCGGTCTGTGGAATCGGTTCGTCAGTATTTGATGTGGTTTACGAAATATATCCAGATGACCTTGCAATCCTCACAAATAATAGAAAAGAAGCCACTAACGCCATAGAGAAGTTACACGAAATTGCACAAAGAACTGGCCTGCAAATCTCATATGAGAAAACCCAGTACATAGAAAGAGTGCCACAAGACAAATTGCCTATTGTGACAACCCATGGGAAAATCGTACAAGTACCACATTTTACGTACCTGGGAGAAATCATCCAGCCATCAGGGATCAACCTAAAGGCCAATGAGGAAAGAATAAAAAAACTACAGAAAGCATATGAACTCACGTAGAACTATTATAACAAAAAGTCCATATCCATTAACTCAAAATTGAGGCACTACAATACTGTCGTACTTCCGGAGGCACTGTATGGATCTGAAACAACACAAATAGGTGGGCAAACTAAAATCAAAAAAATAGAGAAACAAGAAAGGAAAATTCTCAGGAAAATTTTTGGCCCGATACAAGAGCAAGGAATCTGGAAGAAGAGACCAACATTAGAATTATATAAAAACGCAGACAAGATTACGGATACAATAAGGAAAAGAAGAATGCAGTTCTACGGACATATCCACAGGATGAATGAAGACAGAATTTCAAAGCGAATTCTTAAAGTCATCAACTTAGGCAGGGGAAAAACAAAATGGATAAAAGAAGTTGAAGAGGACCTCAGACAAGCACACATAACAGTAAACGATGCAGAAAATAGAACTGAATTCAGGAACATTATCAAAAAACGTAAATTTGACACCACAACACAGAAGAGACCAGGATGCAAATGGACGGCGGAGCGAAAGAAACAACACAGTGAACACATGAAGAAAAGTTGTGCTCAGAAAAAACATAAACAATCATCATAAAGGAATTCAAGTTCAAACGCTCTCTTAAATGGGAATAATCGATGATAATAATAATAATAATAATAATAATAATATATATCAGTTCATGACATCCAGTCTTACAAATTTACTGTCTCTGATGGACACACGTCCAGATCATCCGCTCTCAAAACTCCACCATCTCTCTCCCCACATCCACCACTGCTGGCGGCTCACCTCCAACTGCACAACGCTACGAGCTGTTAATAGCCAACTGACCAACACTACAGTAGCATATACTCCAACAATGCAAACCAACCAGCCTTCACACAGCACAGTCAGTGATTTTCATATAGAGCGCTACGTGGCGTTACCAACATAAAAACCTAAACAGCCTACTTACAACGTGATAATGGAAACGTCACTTAAGAAACATAAAGACACGTCACAGTAGTCTTCAACCTTGATAAAGGGTTCTACAGTTCTAAATAGTACAAGAAGTTAGAAATTCTCAGAAAATGTAGGGTACAACGGGTATATACCAAGAGGGAAATAGGAATGAAATACAAAGAAGTGCATGGGATAAGAAAGGTATTGACTGCTATTCAATCTATACATCTAATAAGCAATGGCAGAATTAGAAGACAGGTTCAGAATTAGCGTTAAAATACTCGATGGTAGAATATCAGTTATAAGAGACGCTGGTAACATTGCTTTACTCAACAAAAGTGAGTTATAAATATAGCAATGTACATTCTGATGAGCTGGCAGTATTGATTGAAATAAAGTTAATACAGACGGATGTAATGAGAAGTAGTTCAAGTGAGGTAGTGATAAACTTAACATCAATACTGGGGACCACAGCATAGACGAAGTGAAGAAATTATTCTACATTGGAAACAAAATAACACATAACGGACGAACTAAGGAGCACATAAAAACCAGTTTTTTTCTCATACAAACAGGATATACATGGCCAGAATGTCTACTATGATCAAATAACTGCTTTTATTCTAGTAAGAATTCAGTTCGTGCATAGCATTGTAGGGTAAATGAACAATGGGCTTTCCTAAGTTCGGAAAAGAAGAGAAGCGAAGCGTCCGAGGGGTTGTACTGCAGAAGGATGTTGAAGTTTAGATAAACTAGTAAGATAAGAAACAGATTATCCACATAAACGGCAAGTAAGGGAACATATGTAACACTGACATGTAGGTGGGACATTATGATGTTGCATCAAGGAATAACTTCCAAGACACTTGAAGGAGCTGTACAGCATAAAACTGTGGTGGAGAACACAATTGTAATACATCCAACAAATAAAGGTCAGTGTATTAAACTGCTACACTGAGTTAAAAGCGCTGGCGTGGGAAATAAATTCGTTTGGTGTCTCATCAAACCAGCCCAGATTCACGGATCCCGAGCACAGCGCTGCCAGTGAGTGTCATCACGAAACGGCGGGATGACCCAATGGAGGCGGAGTTTTCGCCTGCTGCGCCTCCTCTCGTCCTGTCAATGGAGCTGGACCCGCCCACACGGCAGCAGCCGACGCCTTCTACATGTTGTTACGGGCCTCTGGAGGTGGACGCGTATCCTTCTGGTCGTTTACAAGGGGACTTTTCCACCAGAGCGAAGGGTGTATGGCGGGGTACGAGTCTACATCTGCCGTCCCCTGCAGCCACTGCTTCTTGTCCATCGCAGCATCCACGCTCCTGCCTCCCACACATTTATGTAATTCTCAAAGTTAAGTACTGTCATTCACTTTTCGTAATAAAACTCATTGATATGATTTGTCTGTATTGTTTGTCTACCGATCCGAGAAAGCAGGTTTCCTATACATCCCACGTTAGACGACTAGGCAGGATTTAACAACCCCTACCTAAGACAACGTAGAATTAGAAATAGTAGTATGGAGCAACGTTTTCTCCCCGACGACAGAAAAGATGCGTTGTGGCTTGAAATTCCTAATATTCGGGACGGATGCGTCTTCTCCTATCAGGAAGAGCTCATTTATTGCGCTAATTGAAAGTAATGGTAGTGTTACATCTTACTTTCAAGCTGTTATATTAATTTTGATTATGATCACGCTTAAAAATGGATAGTATACTTCAGTAAATTTGTGAACAGCCTAAAAGTAGGTTATAAGTGCAAATATGATCACTGAATTCAACTGGATTTTCATTGATTTGGACACGGGCTATTAAGGTTTTTAAGCTTTTTGAAAACACAAGTGAGTGCATACTGTCCGAGCTGAAACCTGATAGCTAAATTACAATTTAAATGTTGATACAACATAGAACTTGGGGCACAGAAATTGGTAATGGTGGACAGATTACGTAAATGATATCTCAGACTAATTACTCTGCTCAAGCCAAGTGTAAACTAAGGATAGTGCTATTAGCATGTCTTTTCCTCCCTCCGACCTTCGAACTGACTCAGTCAACGAGCTATAGGGAGACCCAGTGCTCAACATGGACGACGAATCACAGTGTAACTTGGAATTTCTCACATCAACAAACACAGCTAGAGGTGAATGCCGTGATAAGTGAGATATAAAAGTCGTAGGACTGAGAGGCGATCGAAACGAAGACAGTTCAAACATTAACTCAATTTCATTTTATTTTGCAGCTAATAAAATGTATCCTACATTGAGATATTAAATGCTACAAACCAAATCAAGCATGATACGAAATTGCGATATCAGGTAAGTTCCAACACTCTGGAGTAAACGGCAGGCTGTCACTGAGTTCCAGTGATGGACTCGTCACTTTGCATAAGCCCTGAAAGTTGTGCGCTGTGTTGTAATTTCAAATGGCTCTGAGCACTGTGCGACTTAACTTCTGAGGTCATCAGTCGCCTGGAACTTAGAACTAATTAAACCTAACCTAAGGACATCACACACATCCATGCCCGAGGCAGGATTCGAACCTGCGACCGTAGCGGTCGCTCGGCTCCACACTGTAGCGCCTAGAACCGCACGGCCACTCCGGCCGGCTGTGTTGTAAGTGGTCTGCTGTCCTTGAGTAGACTGAACTGTGATTGACTGAAGCTATGTTCTGTTATACGGATATCCCTGACCCAATGACCAACATTTTAACCTTGCGCGACTGTCAATTAAACAAAAGATTTGAGCACAGAAGCACATAGCTGCAGAAATTGTGAGCAACGGAAAACTGATATGCATGGCTTGTACTATTGGTCATCGAAAGCTGTATAATTAGCCTCAAAGCACCTCACGTTATATAACCAGCCTTAAAGCACCTCAAATTACAAAGTATGATATAGTTAGCTTGCAGATAAATACGGAGCTATGGGATGATATCCCTTGATTTTAGTCACAATACTTACATCTGAAAATCGTCTAGCATAGAAAACATTACACTAAAGTTACTGGATAATGGCGCCCTACAAGAACAAAACCGCAAAAGCTGAGGGTCTTGCCACCATTTTCGGCACAAAGTAGTGCATGAGTCCATTAAGGTACAGAGAACAACAATTTGCCACAACGACGTTTCTTCCCAGCAAAACTCATCTTTCAAAATCTGGAATAATACACGCAGAAAGCGACGTTCTGGATACTAATTCCTGGGTAAAAATATTTCAGTATCTCTTTTTAAAGGACAGCATATTCGTCGTTGACTGTAGAAATTATTTCACAATTGCAGTTTCGGCCTTTGGGACATTCTGGATTACTACTGAAAAAGCTGATAGAATACAAAAATGAAGCACAGAGTGTACTCGTATACACAGAATTACCCAAACTTTTCATTTAGACAGCAGTAAATTAGCAGAATGGCGAGAATAATACATTATTTACACTTCCCTTCGACACAAGTCAGACTTTTCAATCCTCCGACATGTATACATGTCATCGTTAAAAACAGACCTTTTCACTGCAGAAATACAGTAACGTCAGACGGGTGCAAACCTCTGTACATGTGTAAATTACATTAAATGTAACCATTCACAACTTCATTCACGTAAATTGTTACGTAACAATGGTGTAGCATACTGTTTATAAGTAATTTAAAGCCGTTGTTTCGAAAATACTATCACAAGTGAAGATTACCTGTGCACTAATCACAGACAGTGCATTCCAGTGATAACAGTTGTGAGGTCCATGTTATATCATTTTTACATCCGTTGATAAAATACAGTTTTCTAGGCGATGATATAACGGCAAGGCTCAAGGAGACAGTATACGAAAATTTATTTGTAACACAGCACGTAAAAATACATGTGTCATGTATGACAAGACGGTACGTCCTAAATACAGGATATATCTCTTTACCAAGCTGTAATACGGGATCGTAGATATGTAAAAGCTGATAAATCCCAAAGTTCTTATAATTCTTTCGAGAATAGTGTAAAAAAAGTAATAATGCTGTAATATGGTGCACTGCTAAAATATATTAAATACAACAGGACATAGCTTCAGGAACAAATGAAATGTAGAGGATAAAATTAATTTACAAAAGTAAAGTGTAGGGAAGTGCACTTGGTCCTCCTTCGCTATCGTGTATAAAAACATCGGGAGTACAGATAAAACCTGTCACATAGCATTTATGAAGAGCTGCTAAAACACACCACATAAGAAATTCTAACAATAAATGAAATAAAGATGAAAATAAGAAGTGGTAGCGCATATAATTCTTTCATGTTACCAAACGAAAACGTCGTAAACACCGTATAAAATATGAAAACACTGTACACAGATTTCTGTACCAAATGTTAAGGCCGTAAGCCCACATCAGATGGCAAAAGTAATACCTCCTTACGCTATATTACTTTATGTTTGCAGCACATAAAAGAGAGTGGAAATCATCTAAAAATCTTCTGTTCCTTAAAACAGTTTGATGATTAAGTAAGTTGTGAAGATGATCTGTAATGTAGCTGTAAATTTCTATTTCCTTGGGAAGGTCCATGATTCTACTTTTAGACATTGGGTGCATAAATGTTTACTGAAGGTGGAAGTTCTCTCTCTGCTCTCTGCCTGCCTAATATGCTTTTTAAACCTGTCGCTGAACGCCCGCCAAATTTGTCCAATATAACATTTTCCCCAAGTGCCGCATTCTTTTCTGTACACCCCTGATCTTGCAAACGGATTGTTTCTACCACTGGTGTGCCTGGTTTTCATACCTAAGACGATATCTTTGTGAAAACTGAGGCCTTCATTGGTTATCTTCAATACCTGTGCGATTTTTTCCAAGAATGAACCCAAATATGTCAATAATCTTTTTGTACTTAGCACCTTTCCTTTCTAGTGTACATTCATCAATTATATCTGCACTGTCTTTTTTAATTTTCCCCTCTAATAGTTCAGTGATCATTTCCGCTCTGAAACCATATAGCGACTCATTGCAAGATATGTAATTTCTTTTTAATTCATCTTCGTCTAGAGGGAGGTTCTTTAGTTTATCTTATAAGGGGAGGCCGCCAATTGTGAAATTCAGATTCGATTCATACTGCGCATAATAAAAGCTCATGACCAGAGGTGTAATGTGGCAAAGCACCAAGATGCACTTCTCAGCCATTGTCAAGAAAATCGACAGTTAAAAGAAACCGTTGCCATGAAATACTCTCTACGATTAATGATTTTCTACAGCGTTGTGGTGCAGCGGTAAACGCTTGGGTTCGTAATCCGAAGGGCGCCGGTTCGAATCTCGCGCCATGCAATTTTTTTTTAGTATTGTTTTTTGTAATTTATATATATATACATATATATACATATAATTCCCGGCAATCAGTTGCAACAATTATGAATACAATAAGTTGTTGAAAGTCGTTTGTCGTGGAAAAACTGGCGACTTGGAACATCATTATGTTTTCCGCAAACAAAGTTGTATTTCACAAATGTTATTAATTGTCTTCATAATGTTAACCACGTATAGTTAACGGAAGACGTAGAAACGATATTCCGAAACGAATACGTATAGCGTAAGTCAAACGTTCGAATTAGAATAGAAACCCCACGAACACAAATTTGCTGTGGCAGGTAAGAAATATAAACTCCGTTACTAGCTCGTTACACTTGAAGGACAGATGTTGAATGGGCCGAAACGAGCCGCCGCATAACAGCGTAGTTGCCTGCTAACTCCGAAAGAAGGTAGATGCGGTCCCTAGCGCAACTTATAACATCGTCGAAAATCAGTGCGAACGCGAGAGCTTTGGTACACCCTGTTAAACAAACGGAAAAATGGAGGCGGTACAATTGGAGAGCGATCCGCCTTCACCAACATGCATAAGCAAAATATATATATATTACAGAAAACTAATAATAAAAAAAAGAGCTGCGTGGCACGGGATTCGATCCGGTGACCTTCAGATTACGAACCCGAGCGTTTACCGCTGCGCCAGGACGCTCTGGAAAATTGCTTATCATAGAGAGTATTTCACCGCAACGGTTTCTTTTAACTGTCGATTTTCTCGACAACGGCTGATAAGTGCATCTTGGTGCTTTGCCATATTACTCCTCTGGCCATGAGCTTTTATTATGCGCAGTATGAATCGAATCTGAATTTCACAATTGGCGGCCTCCCCTTGTTAGAGTGTAAAATTGGCTCGTTTATGGCAAACTGGATGGCAAGAATCATTAGTGCAGTCCGTGGTGGCTGGCTTACGATAAATTTGAAATTTGTCTTGAGAGTTAATGTTTGAAATTTGATGTGTATGGAACTTATAGTCTTGTTAACTTCCATTTTATTTCTAAATTTTGAACTGGAAAGTACATCGGTAAGAGACCCCTCAAATAGTACTCAACATATCGTTTATAGCAGCGAATTTTCATTAGTGTCTGGCGTCCGCCCCCGGTAGCTGAATGGTCAACGTGACTGAGTGTCAATCCTCTGGGACCGGGTTCGATTCCCGGCAGGAACTAGGTGCTGTGCTGTCCTCATCATCATTCCATCATCCTCATCGACTGCAGGTTGCCGAAGTGGCGTCAAATTGAAAGACTGGCACCCGGCGAACGGCCTGCTCGACAGGGGGCCCCAGCCCTACGATCAAATAAATAAATAAATTAGTGTCTGGTCGAAATCAGCGAAAACGCGTGTTTCTAATCTATTTCGAAAATCGTCAGCTAACGCTCCTCTGCTAACGATCCTACTCAGAGCATATTATACATAGGAAAGCTGCGACATTAACGATGTTCCGATGCCAGAGGACAGGATATCTTTTGATATCACCAACATGTATACAGACGTTCCACTTACGGACATAATATAAGAAAGAATTTACTTAAGCACAAGATCTGAGAATGTCTGGAATTTGCAAATTTCTTTACTTAATAGAACTAGTGACCGTCCAGAATTACTTCAGATTCCAGGGCAACATTAATATACAACAAAAAGTTCTTGCGATGGGTAATTGTTGGCTAACATTTCTGTAACAACACTGGAAACACGCTTTTTTGCCGATTTTGAAGAGACAGTTGAGAAAAATTGAGTACTATAAACGACACGAGCATGACACTTTAGTACAGTTTGAGGGGCTGTTACCGATGTAGATACAATGCATGTCCGCCTCCATACCTGAGTGGTCAACACGGCAGAATGCCATGCGAGGGTTTCGGTTTCCGTTGCCGGTTGGGTAGGAGATTTTCTCCGCTCGAGGACTGGTGTTGTTTTCGTCATCATATCATCTTCATCGACACGCAAATCGCCGAAGTGGCGTCAAGAATGACTTGCACGAGGCGACCCGTTACCCGACGGCAGGACCTCGCCACACGAGGCTCGAGGGGGCTCTGAGCACCATGGGACTTAACTGCTGAGGTCATCACTCCCCTAGAACGTAGAACTACTTAAAGCTAACTAACCTAAGGACGTCACACACATCCATGCCCGAGGTAGGATTCGAACCTGCGACCGTAGCGTCGCCACACGACATTCATTCACCATGGATGACCAACATATTAGCTTGAATCCTATTTTAAAATTTACGAAAGAACCTGAAGTTAATAAGAATATAAGTTTCCTAAACCTCAAATTTCAAATATCAATAGGCAACACAAATTTTAAATTTTTCGTAAGCCAACGACTAGGGATTGCACAAGTAATTATTCCTGTCATCCAGTGTAGCACAAACGAAAGTATTTTAACTGTAATACACTTAGACTAAGCAAACTACCGCTTGACGATGATGAAGTAAAAAAGTAGCTACATATCTTGCAATGAGTGGGGATTAACAATGGTTTCAGAGCAGAAATGAACACTGGGCTATTTGAGCGGAAAATTAAAAAAGACGGCGCAGATATCACTGATAAACGTACACCAGAAATAGAAGGGACTAAGTACAAAAAGAATACATGTACCAAAGTACCGTATTTAGATGCATTCTTGGAAATCATCGCACAGGTATTCAAGATAAACACCTTAATCATCAGGTTTCACACAGATAATATATTAGGCAAGAAAATCAGTCACACCACTGGTAGAAACAATCCGTTTGCAAGATCATAAGTGTAGAGAGTAGCAACCGGCGCTTGCACACAATGACTGCTTCACATCTGCTGTGCAGCGAGCTACCTTAATTTAAGTATTAACTGTATATTACTTACTTGCCACTTCTTCTTCCGTGTGCTTTTGCTTTTAGGAAGCTTTAATTTTCGTGTAATAGTAATAGTGTTCCATAGATTTCGTGTTTGTTTTGAATACAGTCAGAGAGATTCTCTTTAGTCAGCCATAGTTCCAGCAGTGTCAGTGTCGTCATAACTGCCGTCTTCTTCACATCTGCTGTGCAGCGAGCTACGTTAATTTAAGTATTAACTGTATGCTTCTTGTCACTTCTTCTTCCGTGTGTTTTTGCTTTTAGGAAGCTTTAATTTTCGAGTACTAGTAATAGTACTCCACACATTTCGCGTTTGGTTTCAATACAGTCAGAGTCCCTTTAGTCAGCTATAGTGTCAGTAGTGCTAGTGTTTGTTTTGAATACAGTCCAGAGACAGGTAGTGCTTATTTTCACTGTTTTCAACTAGAAGTGTCTAGTAACCACAGTTTAGTCAGCTATCAGCCGCCTTTAGTGAATTAGCAGTCTACTTAAAAGTTCATTAACTCTCTACAGTAAATTGTTAATTTCTTAGGATGGATACGATATGTGACTGCTATGTACGAACGCAGAAGGAGCTGGGCATTGTTCTCGAACAGCTCTGCGTGCTGATGGCCGCGGTCAGCCGTCTTCAGGCTGCTGCCTCGGGGTGTACCGGCAGTGGGGAGTCTGGTGCGTCGCATGGTATCTACATCTACATCTACATCCATACTCCGCAAGCCACCTGACGGTGTGTGGCAGAGGGTACCCTGAGTACCTCTATCGGTTCTCCCTTCTATTCCAATCTCGTATTGTTCGTGGGAAGAAGGATTGTCGGTATGCTTGTGTGTGGGCTCTAATCTCTCTGATTTTATCCTCATGGTCTCTTCGCGAGATATACGTAGGAGGGAGCAATATACTGCTTGACTCTTCGGTGAAGGTATGTTCTCGAAACTTTAACAAAAGCCCGTACCGAGCTACTGAGCGTCTCTCCTGCAGAGTCTTCCACTGGAGTTTATCTATCATCTCCGTAACGCTTTCGTGATTATTAAATGATCCTGTAACGAAGCGCGCTGCTCTCCGTTGGATCTTCTCTATCTCTTCTATCAATCCTATCTGGTACGGATCCCACACTGTTGAGCAGTATTCAAGCAGTGGGCGAATAAGCGTACTGTAACCTACTTCCTTTGTTTTCGGATTGCATTTCCTTAGGATTCTTCCAATGAATCTCAGTCTGGCATCCGCTTTGCCGACGATCAACTTTATATGATCATTCCATTTTAACTCACTCCTAATGCCTACTCCCAGATAATCTATGTAATTAACTGCTTCCAGTTGCTGACCTGCTATTTTGTAGTTAAATGATAAGGGAACTATCTTTCTATGTATTCGCAGCACATTACACTTGTCTACATTGAGACTCAATTGCCACTCCCTGCACCATGCGTCTATTCGCTGCAGATCTTCCTGTATTTCAGTACAATTTTCCATTGTTACAACCTCTCGATACACCGCAGCATCATCTGCAAAAAGCCTCAGTGAACTTCCGATGTCATCCACAAGGTCATTTATGTATATTGTGAATAGCAACGGTCCTATGACACTCCCCTGCGGCACACCTGAAATCACTCTTACTTCGGAAGACTTCTCTCCATTGAGAATGACATGCTGCGTTCTTTTATCTAGGAAATCTTCAATCCAATCACACAATTGGTCTGATAGTCCATATGCTCTTACTTTGTTCATTAAACGACTGTGGGGAACTGTACCGAACGCCTTGCGGAAGTCAAGAAACACGGCATCTACCTGTGAACCCGTGTCTATGGTACACCCGAGGTGTTACATGCTTCACCCACTGTCCCTGCTGTTGGGACATCCTCGCGGGTACCGGGCGCAGTTGGGCCACCCTCTCCCCAAGGGGAGTGGCGGGTTCAGAGGCGTTCGCGGTGCACGAGGTGGAGGGTCAATGTGGAGGCTGGCCGTGTGGCATCGCCCGCTCTGCCTGTGACTGGACATGTGGCCGCTCCTTCAGCAAGGTCCGAGCAGGCACATGGGGGAGGGCTTTATTAGTGATTGGGAGTTCTAACGTTAGGCAGGTGATGAAGCCCCTTAGAGAAATAGCGGAAAGGTCGGGGAAAAAGGCCAGTGTTCACTCTGTCTGCTTGCCGACGGGTCTCATGAGAGATGTGGAGGAGGCCCTGCCGGCGGCGATAGAGAGCACCGGGTGCACCCGACTGCAATTTGTTGCTCATGTCGGCAGCAAAGACTCCTCTCGTCTGGGTTCAGAGGTGATCCTCAGTTCATACAGGCCGATGGCGGAGTTGGTGAAGGCGGAAAGCCTCGCTCGCGGGGTGCAGTGTAAGCTAACTATTTGTAGTATCGTTCCCAAAACCGATCGCGGTCCTCTGGTTTGGAGCCGAGTGGAAGGCTTAAACCAGAGGCACAGACGATTCTGCGGACATCTGGGGTGCAAATTTCTCGACCTCCGCTATTGGGTGGAGAAATGTAGGCTCCCCCTGAATAGGTCACGTGTGCACTACACGCAGGATGCGGCTACAAGGGTAGCGGAGTACGTGTGGAGTGCACATGTGGATTTTTTAGGTTAGAGAATTCCCTCCCTAGGCCCGACAAGACGCCTCCTGAGGCCCGACAAGGTAGTAGTAGGCAAAACGCAACAGGGAATAACAAAATTAATGTGGTAATAGTAAACTGCAGGAGCGTCTATAGAAAGGTCCCATAACTACCCTCATTAATAAACGGTCACAATGCCTCATAGTACTGGGGACAGAAAGTTGGCTGAAACCAAATGTAAACGGTAATGAAATTGTAAACTCAGATTGGAATGTATACCACAGAGACAGCCTCCACAGTGAAGGGGGAGGCGTGTTTATAGCGATAAAAAGTGCAATAGTATGGAAGGAAATTGACAGAGATCCGAAATGAGAAATAATTTGGGTGAAGCTCACGGTTAAAGCAGGCTCAAACATAGTAATTGGATTTCTCTATAGGCCCCCTGGCTCAGTAGCTGTTGTGGCAGAGCACCTGAAGGAAAATTTGGAAAATATTTCGAGTATATTTCCCGACAATGTTATAGTTCTGGGTGGAGATTTTAATTTGCCGGATATAGACTGGGAGACTCAAAGGTTTATGACGGGTGGCAGGGACAGAGAATCCAGTGATTTTTTTTAAAGTGCATTATCTGGAAGCTACCTTGAGCAGTTAAACAGAGAACCGACTCGTAACGATAACATATTAGACCTTCTGGTGACAAACAGACCCGAACTATTTGAAACATATAACGCAGAACAGGGAATCAGCGATCATAAAGCGGTTACAGCACCGGTGATTTCAGCCGTAAATAGAAATATTAAAATAGGTAGGAAGATTTTTCTGTTTAGCAAAAGTGACAGAAAGCAGACTCCAGAATACTTGACGGCTCAACACAAAAATTTATCTCAAGTACAGACAGTGTTGAGGATCAGTGGACAACGTTCAAAACCATCGTACAGTATGCATTAGATAAGCGTGTGCCAAACAAGATCGTAAGAGATGGAAAATAGCCACCGTAGTACAACAACTGAGTTAGAAAACTGCTGCGGACGCAAAGGGAACTTCACAGCAATCATAAACATAGCAAAAGCCTTGCAGACAAACAAAAATTATGCGAAGCGAAATGTAGTGTGAGGAGGACTATGCGAGAGGCGCTCAATGAATTCGAAAGTAAAGTTCTATGTACTGACTTGGTAGAAAATCATAAGAAATTTTGGTCTGATGTCAGAGCGGTAGGCGGATCAAAACAAAATGTCCAGACACTCTGTGACCAAAATGTTACTGAAACAGAGGATGACAGACTATAGGCCGAAATACTAAATGTCTTTTTCAAAGCTGTTTCAGAGAGGAAGATAGCACTGTAGTTAATTCTCTAGATTGTCGCACAGATGACAAAATGATAGATATCGAAATAGATGAAAGAGGGATAGAAAAACAATTAAAATCGCTCAAAAGAGGAAAGGCTGCGGGACCTGATGGGATACCAGTTCGATTTTACACAGAGTACGCGAAGGAACTTGCCCCCCCCCCTACCCCCCTTCTTGCAGCGGTGTACCGTAGGTCTCCAGAAGAGCGTACCGTCCCAAAGGATTGGAAAAGGGCACAGGTCATCCCCTTTTCCAAGAAGGGACGTCGAACAGATGTGCAGAACTATAGCCCTATATCTCTAACGTTGATCAGTTGTAGAATTTTGGAACACGTTTTATGTTCCAGTATGATGACATTTCTGGAGACTAGAAATCTACTCTGTAGGAATCGGCATGGGTTCCGAAATAGACGATCGTGTGAAACCCAGCTCGCGCTACTCGTCCGCGAGACTCAGAGGGCCACAGACATGAGTTCCCAGGTTGATACCGTGTTTCTTGACTACCGCAAGGCGTTTGATACAGTTCCCCACAGTCGTTTAATGAACAGAGTAAGAGCATATGGACTATCAGACCAACTGTTTGACTGTATTAAGGAGTTCCTAGACAGAACGCAGCATGTCATTTTCAATGGAGAGAAGTCTTCCAAAGTAAGAGTGATTTCAGGTGTGTCGCAGGGGAGTGTCATAGGACCGTTGATATTCACAGTATACAGGGTGTTACAAAAAGGTACTGCCAAACTTTCAGGAAACATTCCTCACACACAAATATGGAAAATATGTTATGTGGACATGTGTCCGGGACGCTTACTTTCTATGTTAGAGCTCATTTTATTACTTCTCTTCAAATCAGATTAATCATGGAATGGAAACACTCAGTGTAAGTAGGCTGTTTATGTTTTCTTATTGGCAACGTTACGTAGCGCTCAATATGAAAATCACTGGCTGTGCTGTGTGCAGTCTGTGGCTAGTTTGCATTGTTGTCTGCCATTGTAGTGTTGGGCAGCGGCAGCTGGATGTGAACAGCGCGTAGTGTTGCGCAGTTGGAGGTGAGCCGCCAGCAGTGGTGGATGTGGGGAGAGAGATGGCGGAGTTTTGAAATTTGTCATGAACTGCTATATTTATATATGATGATATCAAGGTAAATACATTGTTTGTTCTCTATTAATATCTTTCATTTGCTAACTATCCCTATCAGTAGTTAGTGCCTTCCATAGTTTGAATCTTTTATTTAGCTGGCAGTAGTGGCGCTCGCTGTATTGCAGTAGCTTGAGCAGCGAAGATTTTTGTGAGGTAAGTGATTTGTGAAAGGTATAGTTTAATGTTAGTCAGGGCCAATCTTTTGTAGGGAATTTTGAGAGTCAGATTGCGTTGCGCTAACAAAATATTGTGTGTCAGTTTAAGCACAGTCATGTATAATTGTTCAAAGGGGACGTTTCATATGTCGACCCTTAGCCTAGGATACCTCACTGGAATCTTCTGATTTTTTCCTTGTAGTTTGTGTAATTAGTGTAGATTTTGTTTATTGCTAGCGCGTAATTGTAGAGAGAATCTCCTTTGTAGTTGCAGTCTTTCATTGTTGTACAGTTAAACAGTTGTGGCATGCATGTAGATTTGCACCAAGTATTTCGCAGCTGCAATTAACTAGATATTATTTTCAGTGTTATGTTAATGTGTTCTCTTATTTTTGATCTTCAAATTGCGCTTTTCTGTGTTATCGTGTGAAATACTGTGACAATAATGGCGTGTGAAAAACGTAATACTAGGCTCCAAAGTAAACTGAGAAATGACAGTGAAGACGAAAGCAGTGTGTTAGCGCCACCGAGTAATGAATTAACTGATGTTCAAAGTAGTAATTTGGTAATTGTGCATAGGGAAATGGAGCGGGCGTAAATAATGGCGTGGACAATGAAACAATTAGTGAAGAGGGCAGCATTATTGATCGATCGGTCGGCAACAGCTCGCCTCAGGAATCCGAAATGACAGGACACAGTTTTGCAAATACTGTAGATTCAGGTTTTGCGTCCTCACCGTTTTCTCAAATGAGTCAAGACACATTTTCCGCTTGTCAAAATGTGAATGTTGCCGGTGCAACTTCACTGCCGAAAAGCACTGAGGAACATGTTTCAGACACCAGTGCATTGTTATTACAATTAATGCAACAAATGGGACAAAAGCTTGAAAAGTTAGACACAATGGAACAACATCAGAGACAAACACAGCAACAGTTAGACACAATGGAACAAAATCAGAGACAAACACAGCAAAAGCTTCAAAAGTTAGACACAATGGAACAAAATCTTCAAAAGTTAGACACCACACTTGAACAAACACGTGAAGATTTAACTACTGAGTTACATAACATTGAATCGAAATGTCAAAAAGTCTGTAATGACGTAAAAACACAAATTTGTGAGCATTTTCAACCTATTTTTTCGCGGCATGAAAATGCATTACAGAATCACGAAGCAGCCATAAAAAAACTGCAAACTATTGTTCATGAAAATCATAAGACCTTGCAAGCAAAATTTGACTCAGTTGCACCTATCGATTCGGTTACGCAACTTGCAAAAACTCAGGAAAACTTAAAGGACACAGTAGATACTCTGAAACTTGGTTCAGAAAAACACACTGAGGAAATAAGTACACTATCGGAGAAAGTAGCCGAACTTTCGGATCAGTTCACTAATTTATCTACAAAGGTAGATGATGATCTGAATGACACAACACCTGTAGCCTTCACGGACACTGAAGAGTATGAACAAATTAGAAAATTCAAACAAAATCAAAATCAAATCAATACACAGTACAAAAGAGAAATCCGGGAAGTGCAAGATCAATTGGCACAAGTAGTACAAGAATTACGTGTTTCAGAGGACACTCGCGCTCCAACACGGGAAGAGGGACTTAGAAACACGGAAAAGCCGCAAAATAATAACACAGGGCATTTCGGAAGTTATGAAAGAAATTGGCAATGTGCACCGAATTTTGAGATGGAACGGCCGACACGACCTAACAATGACCGATATGCGACTCGCCGACATGACGATTTTGACTATAAGCTGTTCATTACTACACGTAAATTCAAAACATTTAAGAATTCTGGCAACGACATTCATCCACAAGCATGGCTCCATCAATTCTCTCATTGTTTTCCTCCCAACTGGTCATTGGAACACAGATTAGAATTTATGTGTGGCTACTTAGAGAATGAACCAGCTGTAAGAATGCGATCGGTCATTCACGATTGCCACAGTGAAGGAGAATTTTACCATGCCTTCCTCTCAGCATATTGGTCTCAAGCCACACAAGACCGAGTAAAACATGGTATCATAATGATGAAACATTTCGAACAATCTGAATTCTCCAGTCTTGTGAAATATTTTGAAGACATGTTGCACAAGAATCAGTACCTGTCAAACCCATACAGCCCCTCAGAACTCATCCGCATTTGCTTAATCAAATTACCTGAACATTTACGGCATATTATTTTAGCAGGACGTTGCAAAGACGACATTGAAGCTTTTCAGGGACTGTTACAAGAACTAGAAATTGACACTGATAATCGCGGAACGCGAAAACAAGGACACAACAATTACAGGTCACATCCGTCACAATTCCGTGACGACAGAAACAATAACCGGACACGACTGGTCTATTCTTACATCGCAAATCGTGACCAAAATAGACACCACCCGTACGACAACCGTTGGCAGAGTTGTAATAATTACAGGGAAAGATCACCTCTCCGCAGTAGCGACTATCACAGAGACAATCAGAGAAACAGACAATATGGGAACCAAAACAATTATTATCAAGGGAGGCAGAATAACTTCAGACGCAACAGTTCGGCGCACAGTTACGATTCAGGGAGAAACTCTCCACCACATGACGGACAAGGAAGAAACCACGGAATCTACCGACATGACGACAGACGATATGATCGTAACGACAGACCTGAATTGCATCAGAACTGGCGGGATTCAAACAGGGCAGGGCCTTCTCGTCAGAGTGAATTTGTTGAAGTTAGGTCTCCTAATCCCAATAACGGCGCGCGCTAACAAAGAGACAGACAATGACTCGCACAGCAGGCAGCCGCGTGCGCCCGCTGGCTCCGAGAAAAATAACATAAGACGCTAGCCTCGAGAAAAATTTTAGCATTCTTTACCGATGTATACAACATGATAATTGCGTTGAAGTTGAAACTCTGTGCACTAGGAAGAGTAAAGGTTTACACCACATTTCACATGCAAAACCGTTTATTGAAAGATAATTTGCTTTTTAACTTTGTCTTTGCCATATAACTTTTCACTTTACATTACTAGTATGCTGTGTCAGACTTAAGAAACTGTTAACATACAACAATGTTTGAAGTTAAATATCCAGTCTAGAACCTAGAGAACATTTTTAAACAGAAATTACGAATGCATTGTTATAGTGAACAGACGACACAGTGTTGTATTTGTACATTCTTGCTTGTTAGTTGCACGATTACGTAACGACTATATAAGAAACTGACTATGGAGAATAGGTAAAGAATGCATTGCAAAGTTATATGAAAAAGATTTGGGCCCAAATGAGTATTGTACAATCAGAAATAATTATTTTGAAAGAAATATGAACAGAATACAGAAAGCAGGCTTAGATAGGACTTTTTGGGAATAATGATGAACAAAGGGAGATCTCCATGCAAAATACTGCAGTAAAACAAACCCTGTCCTTTTCCTTTTGTGTTATCCCACTATATGTTTGTGTACCCTTGTGCATTTGTTTTCTTCCTGTCTCTGTGTACTGTTTCATAGAACTTTTTTCTCTTCTAATTCTAAGTTACATTCACTATGATGAGGAATACTGTTATCCTCAAATACAATTGGCATTAATAATGTGTTATTTACTTTGTAAAGATGTTTAGACATTATTTATTCTGTTTTGTGTTAATGCTCATGTGTGAAGTTGATGTTTCGAAAGTTATTCTGATCTTTTATGTATGTACTCATGTCATAATTCCACTGATGTATATGTTAGTTCGATTCTTTTGTAAAGCCTGTACTACAAATGTTATCTGTATTATTATGTTCTTTAATGATGTATTTTGTACCTTTGTTATTGTATTTTTATGTTACCAAATTGTAATTGTTACCAGTTCTTCAAATTAAGTAACATTTCACTGCACACGTTTCTGTTGGTCATAGTATATGGACAATATGTGAGAAGTAGGGACTGTTAGTGTTTGCACGTGTGTTAATAATTCAGCAAGGGACTGGATAACAGCATTGTCGGTTCTAAGGACAGTTCCGAAAACTTTGTGAGTGCACAAGTGGTGGTTTATGGACTTGCTATATTATCCGCAAGACTCTTCAATGGTGATTGTGCACCTGCACAGTCAGAACAGATGGCTGCTGGCTATCTCTAGAAGGACTACAGTGGGTCTACATCTTTGATGATCCATCAATACCATTATTTCTACAAGGACTGCAGTGGGTCTGCACCTCTGGTGGCCCACCAATACCGTAATCTCTACCAGGACTACAGTGGGTCTGCTCTGTGATGACCTACCTACCAATACTCTTCAAAATTTCGACTGACTCTGCTGTGGGTTTGCTCTGTTGTGGCCCATTACCTGTATGCATGTCAAGAGTCAGCACTGTCGGAAGGACAACACTACTTCTTCAAGACTGCATGGAAATCCACTACTTCTGTGTGTGCATTTTCTTTTACTGCTCAGACTTTGAGAAAAACTCTGCATTTTTACTGTGATGAACAATCTGGACTGTCTTTATGGACTGTGAGAATTTTTTAGCTTTTGACCAACATTATATCAATAAGTGTGTGCATTTGATTTCTTTGTTATTGTAATTATGAAAATTTTTTTTCAAATCTGTATTGGCCACTGCCCAATCCAATTTGTAAAATTTTTTGTGGGGAGCATGGGGGCTATGTAAGTAGGCTGTTTATGTTTTCTTATTGGCAACGTTACGTAGCGCTCAATATGAATATCACTGGCTGTGCTGTGTGCAGTCTGTGGCTAGTTTGCATTGTTGTCTGCCATTGTAGTGTTGGGCAGCGGCAGCTGGATGTGAACAGCGCGTAGCGTTGCGCAGTTGGAGGTGAGCCGCTAGCAGTGGTGGATGTGGGGAGAGAGATGGCGGAGTTTTGAAATTTGTCATGAACTGCTATATTTATATATGATGATATCAAGGTAAATACATTGTTTGTTCTCTATTAATATCTTTCATTTGCTAACTATCCCTATCAGTAGTTAGTGCCTTCCATAGTTTGAATCTTTTATTTAGCTGGCAGTAGTGGCGCTCGCTGTATTGCAGTAGCTTGAGCAGCGAAGATTTTTGTGAGGTAAGTGATTTGTGAAAGGTATAGTTTAATGTTAGTCAGGGCCATTCTTTTGTAGGGAATTTTGAAAGTCAGATTGCGTTGCGCTAACAAAATATTGTGTGTCAGTTTAAGCACAGTCATGTATAATTGTTCAAAGGGGACGTTTCAACAGCAACAGAACGTGCCAGCGTGACTTCAAACACTTTGTTACAGGAAGTGTTCAAAATGTCCACCGTTAGCGAGGATACACGCATCCACCCTCCGTCGCATGGAATCCCTGATGCGCTGATGCAGGACTGGAGAATGGCGTATTGTATCACAGCCGTCCACAATACGAGCACGAAGAGTCTCTACATTTGGTACCGGGGCTGCGTAGACAAGAGCTTTCAAATTCCCCCATAAATGAAAGTCAAGGGGGATGAGGTCAGGAGAGCGTGGAGGCCATGGAATTGGTCCGCCTCTACCAATCCATCGGTCACCGAATCTGTTGTTGAGAAGCGTACGAACACTTCGACTGAAATGTGCAGGAGATCCATCGCGCATGAACCACATGTTGTGTTGTAAAGCCACATGTTCTAGCAGCACAGGTAGAGTATCCCTTATGAAATCATGATAACGTGCTCCATTGAGCGTAGGTGGACGAAACTAAAATCAGCTTTAACATGGAAATTAAGCGTTTCCGGACACACGTCCACATAACATCGTTTCTTTATTTGTGTGTGAGGAATGTTTCCTGAAAGTTTGGCCGTACATTTTTGTAACACCCTGTATATAAATGACCTTGTGGATAACATCGGAAGTTCACTGAGGTTTTTTGCGGATGATGCTGTAGTATATCGAGAGGTTGAAAGAACTGAAAATTGTCAAGATTTTAAACATGGCTGCAGCAGCAACTGTTAAAATTCTTCACAATAAAGGATGGCAGCCAAAAACAGTTGCAGGATAGAATTTTTTTATTAAAATTCTTGACCAAGGTTTCGGTACATATAAATATACCTTCATCAGAAGTACATTTCTAAAATTACATCAAGCACTGGAGAATAATGAAACAATTATGCCAAAAGGCGTCGTCAGTAATTAAAATATCATCACCATTTGTACAACATGTGTAATGGGTACAGGATCAAAGCGAACAGTTTAACAATGTTACTTCGCCAGATAGGCGAAGTAACATTGTTAAACTGTTCGCTTTGATCCTTTACCCATTACACATGTTGTACAAATGGAGATGATATTTTAATTACTGACGACGCCTTTTGGCATAATTGTTTCATTATTCTCCAGTGCTTGATGTAATTTTAGAAATGTACTTCTGATGAAGGTATATTTATATGTACCGAAACCTTGGTCAAGAATTTTAATAAAAAAATTCTATCCTGCAACTGTTTTTGGCTGCCATCCTTTATTGTGAACTGAAAATTGTACTTAATGCAGGAGAATCTGCCATGAATTGACGCATGGTGCAGGTAATGGCAATTGAATCTCAATGTAGACAAGTGTAATGTGCTGCGAATACGTAGAAAGAAAGATCCTTTATCATTTAGCTACAATATAGCAGGTCAGCAACTGGAAGCAGTCAATTCCATAAATTGTCTGGGAGTAGGCATTAGGAGTGATTTGAAATTGAATGACCATATAAAATTAATCGTCGGTACAGCAGATGCCAGACTGAGATTCATTGGAAGAATCCTAAGTAAATGCAGTCCGAAAACAAAGGAAGTAGGTTACAGTCCACTTGTTTGCCCACTGCTTCAATACTGCTCACAGGTGTGGCATCCATACCAGATAGGGTTGATAGAAGAGATAGAGAAGATCCAACGGAGAGCAGCGCGCTTCGTTACAGGATCATTTAGTAATCGCGACAGCTTTACGGAGATGATTGATAGACTCCAGTGGAAGACTCTGCAAGGGAGACGCTCAGTAGCTCGGTACGGGCTTTTGTTTAAGTTTCCAGAACGTACCTTGACCGAGGAATCAAACAGTATATTGCTCCCTCCTACGTATATCTCGCGAAGAGACTATGAGGATAAAATCAGAGAGATTAGAGCCCACACAGAGGCGTACCGACAATCTTTCTTTCCAGGAACGGGATTGGAATAGAAGGGAGAACCGATAGAGGTACTCAAAGTACCCTCCGCCACATACCGTCAGGTGGCTTGCGTAGTACGGATGTAGATGTAGATGTAGATGTTATTTTGGACACACTTAGCGAGTGTTCAGCAACAGGCTTAAAGTACATATTAAGCAGACAGAGAGCAGATAGTACCTCTACGTATAGGAAACATTTAAGCGAGAATAAACATATGGTAACCAACATCGATTCAAGCTTTACAATACTGCATCAGTGCCTAAAAGTAGATCCACCAACATTTTCAAAGATGGAGAGTTTTACAGCCACATTACGCATCGTCCTGGCGACTTACTTCGTGGTCAAACTGTTTTAAGAAACACAAGATACTTAGATAATTTACACTCCCCTTTTTATGATGATATGCGCTACCACTTTTTATTTTCATCTATATTTCCTAAGCGGTGTATTTTACCAGCTCTTCATAAATGCTATGTAACAATTTTTATCGCCGCTCCATATGTTTTCTACAGTATTGCAAATTTTATACATGATAATGGGGAAGGTTCAAGTGCACTCCCCTACAACTTTATTCTTGTAAATCTAATTTTATCCTCTACTGTGTCTTGTCATATTTAATCTATTTTAGCAGTGCACGAAATTATTGTCTAATTACTTTTTTACACTCTTATCGAAATCATTATAAGCACTTCGGAATTTATTAACTTGCACCTATCTACTTCCTCCATACTGCATCTTGGCAAGACGATATATCCCTGATTTCTCATCAGTTGCAATATATACAAAAACAAAGTAGTATGTAGGACTACAGTTGTCGTGTTTTGTGTGAGTACCAAAACATCTGCGAGATATTTAGGAAAGATAAAGAAAAGTATTTTCACGCTACTTTGTTAAGGATAAATGTTTCTACATTGTCCCCTTGCACCTTACGACTATATCGTCGCCTAGAAAGCTGTATGTTATCGATGTAAAACCATGTTACGCTATGAGACTTACAAATATTTCCGCTGGTGTGTACTATCTCTGACTAGTATACAGGCAGTCGCTATTTGTAAATGTGTTTGCGCGCCAGCGTCCTTAGTTTACCTATAAACACCATTGCCTTAAGTGAATGAGGTTCCCATTGGTAACATTTCACCCAATTTACACAATTTCACGATGTACATAGCTTCGCACTCGTCTGATGTTACTCTAGTTCTACAGTGAATAGGCGTATTTTTGACGGTGACATGTATACATGCCGGAAGATTTTAAAGTCTGATACATGCTAAAACAAAATGTGAATGATGTATTATTTTCACCATTTATGTAATTTACTGCTATCTACACGACATGTTTCTGTTGTTCTGTATATAATAGTACACAATGTGCTTCATTTTTGTAGTATTCCAGCTTTTGAAAATGACCCAAAGGCCGAAACGCAAATGTGAAATAAATGATTTCTACAGTCAAAGGCAAATATAATGTTCTTTAAAAACTCTACGTGACTGTGAACCCCCACCATGAGAAGTTGTTCCAGAATGTGTTTCATACACATAGGATATGCTAAAGAAAAGTTTGGAATACTGTCGTAAAATTTAGTCTACAGTAATAGATGTCTCATCGACCTAAGCACTTCGGTATTATCCATTTACAGCCCATACACTGACGATATTTACTGCTGGCAAGTCTTGTGGCAGTTTGCCAGTCATGTGAACATACTTCTGCTGCAACAGCGCACCGCAAGGAGTCCAGCATCAACAATAACTTCATTCAGTTATGTGTTCAGCACTGTAATAACATGGTACGTAGAGGCTTACAACACTTTGATGTAGCCAAGGCAGTGGCTTTACTTTCAGCAGGTCACACACAGTAAGATGTTCCCGATCGGTAACATGTCTCTCAGAGTGGTGTATCTAAGGTGTGGAGAAAGTACAGAGAGTGGGGAAATGTGAACGATACACCTCGCATTGGTCATCCTTGTATGACAACACCAATGCCGGATCGTTTATTCCAACTGTCGGATAGCATGCGACCAACATCAACTGCCAAAAATATTAGAAATGACTTCTCCCGGCCAATAGGGATTCGTAACTCACACCAAACGGTGCGTAGAAGACTGCATCAGGGTGGTCTACATTGCAGAAGACAAATGAGAAGTTTTTCACGAAACCAACGGAACCGATGCAATCGAAGGACCTGAGCTCTTCCATATCAACATTTAACCATTGCAGAATATAAGTCATGTTTGTCGATGAGACCAGGATTGGTTTCTGACCAGACACTAGACGCTGAAAGTTTGGAGAAGCACTAGACTACAAAAGGAACGTCAATATGTTCATAAAGTCCACCTGCTTGCAGGTGGAAGTGCAATGTTCTGGGCGGCAATAATGATCGAAGGCAGAACCCTCTAATTCCTATCTTTGGCATTTTGACTGGTCCACGTAACCTCCAAGAGGTGGTAGACGATTGCAAGGCGTCAAGTCAGTGACAAACTCATCCTAGTCAACAACTATTCGAGACTGTAACATACTCTACCACAGTCTTGGTATGAAATGTTAATCATTTCCTAAATATGTAGTTTCTTAGAAAAACATTTAATTTTTTGAAGCTAATTGTTTGTACTTAATTTTTTAAATATAAATATTGACATATTTGTCCTTAAAGTGGTAAAGATGTAACATCAACCGAATGCATTGGCCAGTACAGTCCCCAGACATGAATGCAATTGAGCATGCGTGGGACCTGTTGAAAGTGGCCATTGGACAATGTTTGAATCCAGCTGACAATCTTCAGGACCTCACTGAAGCTGCCACAGAGGAGTAGGACCTCATACACCAAGATAAACTTGATAGTATCATTCAGAGCATGCCTCACCAAGTGGCAGAACTCATTCCTATGCGGAGAAAACATACTGATTATTAAACACTCAGAATCATCGTCATGAGGTACAAATTTTCACTGTTTTCGTTTCTAACATGTACACTTAAGAGAGAACCTGCTTTGATCTGTAATGATTTTTTGTAGCTTACTTAAAACGTTCTTTTTTAAATAAAGTATTGCACAAATCTCAGTGGCTGACCTTTAAGAAGCCATTGTACTAAACTCTGCAGTACACCAAACTTTTGCAGAAGTGTGTATAAAGAAGCGTGTATGTGTGCATGTCTAGAATAACCTCCCAAACATCTGGATCCATTTCAACCAAATTTGGCCCTGACACAATCACGAGTATGATCATTGTTAGGTCTGTACCCTCCTGACTGCTATCCGAGAGCAGGTGTTGGGAAATTCATGTTTTTTCCATCCTGTGCCAAATAGGCTGGCTTGCATGACATGTTTTTTGGGTACAGTATCAGTCTGCCAAATCAGCCCACTTTGTATGAAATCCTATGTGTCAGAGGCAACAAACTACACTCCTGGAAATTGAAATAAGAACACTGTGAATTCATTGTCCCAGGAAGGGGAAACTTTATTGACATTCCTGGGGTCAGATACATCACATGATCACACTGACAGAACCACAGGCACATAGACACAGGCAACAGAGCATGCACAATGTCGGCAATAGTACAGTGTATATCCACCTTTCGCAGCAATGCAGGCTGCTATTCTCCCATGGAGACGATCGTAGAGATGCTGGATGTAGTCCTGTTGAACCGCGTGCCATGCCATTTCCACCTGGCGCCTCAGTTGGACCAGCGTTCGTGCTGGACGTGCAGACCGCGTGAGACGACGCTTCATCCAGTCCCAAACATGCTCAATGGGGGACAGATCCGGAGATCTTGCTGGCCAGGGTAGTTGACTTACACCTTCTAGAGCACGTTGGGTAGCACGGGATACATGCGGACGTGCATTGTCCTGTTGGAACAGCAAGTTCCCTTGCCGGTCTAGGAATGATAGAACGATGGGTTCGATGACGGTTTGGATGTACCGTGCACTATTCAGTGTCCCCTCGACGATCACCAGTGGTGTACGGCCAGTGTAGGAGATCGCTCCCCACACCATGGTGCCGGGTGTTGGCCCTGTGTGCCTCGGTCGTATGCAGTCCTGATTGTGGCGCTCACCTGCACGGCGCCAAACACGCATACGACCATCATTGGCACCAAGGCAGAAGCGACTCTCATCGCTGAAGACGACACGTCTCCATTCGTCCCTCCATTCACGCCTGTCGCGACACCACTGGAGGCGGGCTGCACGATGTTGGGGCGTGAGCGGAAGATGGCCTAACGGTGCGCGGAACCGTAGCCCAGCTTCATGGAGACGGTTGCGAATGGTCCTCGCCGATACCCCAGGAGCAACAGTGTCCCTAATTTGCTGGGAAGTGGCGGTGCGGTCCCCTACGGCACTGCGTAGGATCCTACGGTCTTGGCGTGCATCCGTGCGTCGCTGCGGTCCGGTCCCAGGTCGACGGGCACGTGCACCTTCTGCCGACCACTGGCGACAACATCGATGTACTGTGGAGACCTCACGCCCCACGTGTTGAGCAATTCGGCGGTACGTCCACCCGGCGTCCCGCATGCCCACTATATGCCCTCGCTCAAAGTCCGTCAACTGCACATACGGTTCACGTCCACGCTGTCGCAGCATGCTACCAGTGTTAAAGACTGCGATGGAGCTCCGTATGCCACGGCAAACTGGCTGACACTGACGGCGGCGGTACACAAATGCTGCGCAGCTAGCGCCATTCGACGGCCAACACCGCGGTTCCTGGTGTGTCCGCTGTGCCGTGCGTGTGATCATTGCTTGTACAGCCCTCTCGCAGTGTCCGGAGCAAGTATGGTGGGTCTGACACATCGGTGTCAATGTGTTCTTTTTTCCATTTCCAGGAGTGTATTTTGTGGGCCCTAACATGTAGGCTACCCTGGATATCAGGTGTGTTGTATTGGAGTATTATCAGCCTCCTTTATCGACCTGCTTTGCGTTGGAGTCTCTACGTCAGGGGCAAATAAATGATTTTCAATCCCCTGTTATGCTGGTAGTATTGGCTTGCTTTATTGTATTGGAGGAGTTAAACATGCCAACAAACATGGCTGGGAACAGGTTAAGATAGACAGAGGGGAGGAAGGACTGAGCGAAGGGAGGAGTAAATGGACAGAGAAATGGGTAGAATAAGAGATGCATGAGGCTGGTAGAAGGTATATACAAGTGGTAGGTAGAAGGAAAAAGAAGAGAGGGAGGCAGAGAGAGTAAGATTAGGGGAACTTGATGTGGTCAGGTCCAGAGGAAATGGACAAAGAGAGAGAAGGATATGAAGAGACAGAGAAGAAGAGGTGAAAGAGAGGTGGGAGGGTTAGGTGGACAGAGAGGAGTCGGAAGAGGTGGACACAGAGAGGAGGAGAATGTATGTTCAACTATGTGTCGAATGGTTTAAGCGGGTGAAGCCATGATTAAAAGTGTAGTATATATGTTTAATGGAGAAGCTTTGTTAACAAAAACCTCGACACGTTCTTGACAAAATTACCTCATATTTCTACACAGTTCTCTAATAAACATTGAGACAGACATAAGCTACATATCTTTTTGAACAACTACAAAATGGTTTTCTCTTAAAACTGACTGCAGTGCTGTGTCTGATTGAAAGTATGCTGTTTCCGTTTGTTTCTCGCAGTGTTTAAACTACTATAGCAGAGCATGTAAACCATTAGACTAATTACTTCTCACATACATAATCTTTCTCCTCGCATATAATTTTTAACAAACGTTGTGTATACAACGATGTGCTGTTTTGTTTTATTCCTCAGACATAATTTCACAGCTTGCTTGCTTATTATTAGAATGCTACTATGCAATCTGAATCTTAGACTCCCTTATCAATATATACTATTGTCACAAATCGTTGTATGTTGGTGAGCAGAATCGTTCGGCAATCAGCTTCAAATGCAGGCTCTCTAAATTTTATCAATAGTTTTTCTCGAAAAGAACGTCGTATTTCCCCCAGAGATTCCCGTTTGAGTTTATGAAACATGTCCTTAGCACTTATGTGTTGTTCGAACATACCAGTAACAAATCTAGCAGCTGCCTCTTTATTGCTACGATGTCTTCTTTCAATCTGACCTAGTACAGATCCCAAAAACTCGAGCAGTCCTCAAGAATAGATAGATCCTATATGCCATCTCCTTCACAGGTGAACCGCTATTTCCTAAAATTCTCCCAATAAAGCCAAGTAGATCATTCGCCTTCCTTCCCCACCACAGCTCTCACATGCTCTTTCCACCTCACATCGCTTCGCCACGCTACATCCAGATATTTAAATGATTTGATTGTGTCAAGCAGGACACTAGTAGTACTGTATCCGAACATTACAGGTTTGATCTTCCTAATCTTATGGAGCTAGCTGCCATTTACTACACCAACAAGTCGTCTTGTATTTTCCTACAGTCACTCAATTTCGACACTTTACCGTATATCACGGCATTATCAGCAAACAACCACAGATTGCTGTCCAACCTGACCGAGAAATCATTTATGTATCAGAACAACAGCAGTCATATCACACTTCCCTGGGGCACTCCTGACGAAACCCTCGTCTCTGATGAATGCTTGCCGTCAAGGATAACATATTTCGAATCATTCACATATCTGGGAACTTATTCCATATACTCGTACCATCGCTTACAGCCTTCAATGGGACGCCGTGTCAAGTGCTATCCGGAAATTTAGAAATATGGAATCTGCCTGTTGTCCTTCATCCCTAGTTCTCAGTATATCATGCGAGAAAAGGGCAAGCTGAGATTCGCACGAGCGTTTCTAAAACAATGCTGATTCATGGATATAAGCTACTCAGTCTTAGGAAAGTTTATTATATTCGAACTGAGAATATATTCAATGATTCTGCAGCAAATAGAAATTTGCGGTATCGGAATATAGGATTTAATTCTGGTCTTAAATGACAGATTTTTTTACGACAGTATCTGCTTCAGACTGAAATACGTTTTAGACCCATAGACAATAAATTAAGTAATTTCTTGCTTTAAGATATTATGCCTATTGATCCACGTGCCAAGGTACTTAAACTTAGCATCTCTGGATACTTTTAATTTGAGTTTTCTCCGCGTTAATCATCAGTCCAGTCTTATAGGCATTTTTTCCGAGTCCCATCATCTCCGATTCTGATTACGCAATGACTGCAATGTAGTCTGTATATCCTAGTAACTCCGTTCATTTTCCTAGCCTCACGCCTTTGCAGTCTCTTTATTTGATAAACCACTTTCTCCGGTACCAAATTAAAAAGTAGTGGTGAAATGGCATCCTCTTGTCTGATTCCAGTTCTGATGCCTAGTTCTTTGGCCAGCTCCCCCTAAACTTCCACATTAGTTACCTTCATCGGTATGCCAAGCTCCCTCAGGACGTTGTACATACTTAATCTTTGTATACCCTAAGCCTTTGAGGGAAGCGCAGATGTTAGCAGAAAACGATGTGTGGATTACCAGCACTACTCCCAGATACTTCATATGGTGAAAATTTGATCCAAGGTTGAACTTTCTGTCCGAAAACGTTCCTGGTATGCTCCAACAATATCTTAAGCAAAAAGTTTCGGCTGTTTAGGAATTATTCACAACAGCATTTCATATGATACACTTAACGGAAGCCGGCAGGAGTGGCCGAGCGGTTCTAGGCGCTACAGTCTAGAGCAGAAGGACCGCTGCGGTCACAGGTTCGAATCCAGCCTCGGGCATGGATGTGTGTGATGTCCTTAGGTTAGTTAGGTTTAAGTAGTTTTACGTTCTAGGCGACTGATGACCTCAGAAGTTAAGTCGCATAGTGCTCAGAGCCATTTGAACCAACTTAGCGGATGTATAACTCTGTAGTTGCTGTAATTTCTTTTGCAATGGAGTAATTGTTCCTGACTTACATTCTTTTGGGATCTCCTACTTGTTTCAGAGGCCCTTATGACATCTGTATCTCTTCCTGAAGTGTTTCCTCCCTTCAACGTCGCTGCAGTTGTCGTGTCTTCTTCTGGCGGCTTATTATACGAGGGTTCGAACTGTTTATTCACAACTGATATAAAAGAGTTACATGTTTGCACCTGTTACTGTCCTTCAAAATAGTCACCAGCGTTGTGTAGAACCATCAACAGAACAGGCTCTGCTAACGGTATACTATCCCTTCCACATCGCTGGCAACGGGTTCTACACAACGCTGGTAAATACTTTGGAGGACAGTAACAGGTGCAAAAATGTAACTCTTTTGTACCGGTTGTGAATAAATAGTTGCCACTAATTAAGTTCCAACCCTCGTACATCATTTTCTTAATCGCTTCTTACTCCCATCCTGAGTCACGTCAATTCTTTCTTCTTCACCCTGAGCAATTTTTCCTTCTGGGAAGATATTTTCAGGTTCCTAAGCATTCAATAACTCCTCAGACTACGCCTTACACTTGTGCAGAATTCTTCAATTGTCTGTTAGCAGTTCTCCATCCTGACGTCTCATTTTTACGACCGTTCTTCACATGTGTCATCATTTAAAACATTTTCCTGCTGTCGAATATTGCATTGGCCCTTTCTCTTTCATTTATCATGTTCTTTATGAATTTCATTTTCTCTGACCTCAATATCGCATTCATTTCTCTTTTTAAGTTTTTGACTGCTGCGTGGATGTTTGCAAAATTTCTATGCAGCATGTATATTTCCGTTCCTCTCTTCCTGGACTACACAGCTTGTTCACTTGTATCACTGAAACATTTCTTGTTGGCCTTGTACTCTGCTACAATTCCCTTTCCACCATCAGATACAGTGTTCTTTATTCCTTCACAATATTAATTAACACTTCTTTCATCACTGTGCTTTGAAGCCAGGACTTCAAATTCATTACGCACTCTGGTATTATATTGGCAAAATGACACTGGATGCTTAAGTTTTGCAAGCTCAAAATTTTTGCATAACCTGCTGGTGACGTGACTCATGACGATAATGGAAGCTGTTTCGACATAAAATGCAAACTACTTATCCCACAATTATACGCAATTTCTGTGTGGATAACATGCGATTAGTGCAACAGCTGCCAGAGGATCACTTTTGTTCACTTTTGTCATTACAAGCCTTCCATAATCCTTCGTGCAGCATTACAGTTCCCTCCTAAAAACAGTGTTTTCCCCATTCCTTGATTCTCCTAGAGCACTATTTGTAAGGATACGTTTGAGTATTATATCTCAGCTGTTCTCTGATGTTGCTTCTGTATTCTTCGTAAACAGGTAAAATATCTTGCTCTTCTTACTTTATGAAGGTTTTCATTTCTTATTTTCACAGTAACTCTATTAGACACGCCACACAGAGCAGAAAGCTGTTTTTCCTCTGTGAAGCGTATACATGGTTATAGCACCGGTGCGTAACACTATTTCCTTTATATCCATCGTGACATATTTCCTTATCGTCGACGTCGAGTCTCAAAGACAAACGTAATTTATTCACTTTATAGTGTCGGCCTATCCCCGCATACGTAAATTACGAAGATGACATCAACATAATGGATTCCACGTCAGAGATGAACAAAATAAATCTTATTCATCCAGAAAATTATCGTTTGCAGAATTCAGATCTGCGCAAGTGTCTCACAGACAACCGAAATTAACTGAAATTTTCATAGTCTCATTCCGTTATCAAACTAACTTTATTGCCAAAGACACTACTCACTTTCCAGCATAACTCGAGATCTCCACCGTACCATGCGAGACTAAATATGTATTGTACTGGCAAACTCGGCCGAGTTACCGCCTCGATACCGTACAGCAGCGACTCGCTGGTAACGCTTATGCAAAACCAGTTAGGTAGAGTCCTCCTACCTTTCTACTTATTTGTTGCCCCAATCTTCCTGGCTCCTAAAGGCGCTAATCTGCGTCAGAACTCTTGTTGCTAGTGCAATACAAACTATTTAAATAAGTCACTAGTAGCATGCATTATAATACATCAAGACCAGAAAAACGAGTCTAACTGATTGATTCTACGTTAATTGCTACACGAGGGCGACGATTTTTAATGTTATTCATGTGCAAATTGATTATATAAAAAGTTAAGATATTTTGCTTATATTTCTGTACTATCATTATCATTACAATTTTACTCCTCCCTATATTGGACCATTCAGATTGATGCTGTTTCTCACGTTCTCTTGTAATTTACGACATTTGATCTTATCACTTATCATTTTTCTTTTTAATCCGTACATATTATAAAAATGGATGTGTGTGTGCGTGTGTGTGTGTGTGTGTGTGTGTGTGTGTGTGTGTGTGTGTGTTTGTGTGTGTGTGTGTGTGTGGTTTTGTGTTCTCTATCTCCCCCTAAACTACTGGAGTTGTTTTAACCAAACTTGGTATATATATGTAACCCTTATTAGCAAACAACAATCGGTGTGGAGGTAAGAGCCAACTACCTATCATTGTTCAAGAGATATAACGTCATATAGAATGAGATGCGGAAAATCTGCTACGTCATTCATGACGTTTAAATTATTTCATTGCTACTAAGTGTATTCGCAATAAATTTTGTAGTCAATATACGGTACACACGTGCGGCTAAATGCATCTACAGATGTATCTCAGGGTACTACATATAGTTCAGGAGATAAAGACGTCATAAACAGTGAGATATTAGAGAATGCGCCTAATCGTGCATGAAGTTGTAATCTATTTACTTTTTTAGTCCTAAGATAATTCCATAGTTATATGAACTTAAGGAAATCCCTAACACATGGCAGCTTTCAACTGCGAATCGCAAACGGCTGTAGGCGAAAACAATAACCGCCTATAGATGCGTTCACAAAATAGCGTTACAGACACGCAAAGCAGCTGCGTCCAGCTTGAAGAAATTGTCCAGGATCACAATTCTTAATTTCAATGCTGTACTTAAACATTTGTATACAATGAAAATTTCTTTGTGCGACAGATTCGTAATTTCAGAAGCGTTTTCAGGAATAAATGGAAATGAAATTTTTCCGATACTTCACTATAAACCCTGTTAATTTTTTGTTTTCATTTCTAATTGAAAATTGACAAGATGAATACCCGGGCATTCGCATGTTTGTCAGCTAGTAATGAATATATCACATCTTTTTAAAATCTGTTATAATATTCTAGTGCTTCTAGCTTCACATGCTGCTTTGTGTCAATACTTTTCTCACTGCTGCTTTACTAGAAATTAATTACTCGTGTAAATATAACATTATATGCTTCTGCGCCGGTCTTATATATCATATTGCAATTCTGAGCATGGGTACCTGGATTGACAGCTTTTACCCTTTTGTCATCAGCTATTCAACAATACCTTGCTGTTAAAATGTGCTGAGTACTTGTTATTCTGAAACTTGAAACTTCCTGGCAGATTAAAACTGTGTGCCGGACCGAGACTCGAACTCGGGACCTTTGCCTTTCGCGGGCAAGTGCTCTGCAAGGTTCGCAGGAGAGCTTCTGTAAAGTTTGGGAGGTAGGAGACGAGGTACTGGCAGAAGTAAAGTTATGAGAACGGGGCGTGAGTCGTGCTTGGGTAGCTCAGATGCTAGAGCACTTGCCCGCGAAAGGCAAAGGTCCCGAGTTCGAGTCTCGGTCCGGCACACAGTTTTCATCAGCCAGGAAGTTTCATATCAGCGCACACTCCGCTGCAGAGTGAAAATCTCATTCTGGAAACATACCCCAGGCTGTGGCTAAGCCATGTCTCCGCAATATCCTTTCTTTCAGGAGTGCTAGTTCTGCAAGGTTCGCAGGAGCGCTTCTGTAAAGTTTGGAAGGTGGGAGACGAGGTACTGGCAGAAGTAAAGCTGTGAGGACGGGGCGTGAGTCGTGCTTGGGTAGCTCATATGGTAGAGCACTTGCCCGCGAAAGGCAAAGGTCCCGAATTCGAGTCTCTGTCCGGCACACAGTTTTAATCTCCCAAGAAGTTTCGTATAAGCGCACACTCCGCTGCAGAGTGAAAATCTCACTCTGGACTTGTTATACTATTAATTTTACAAGTACTAAAGGACTTTATTATCTTTCATTGCGGATGCGTTTTAATACAATTCTCGTATCCATTAAGACACTGACACCAGAGGTTTTGGTTCTGCATTAAATATTTGTCGGTGTATTTTTTTTTATTACGATGCAAATCGATCAACTTTGTTGTTCGCCATATTCCAATATGCTGCGTGTTCAGGACGGAAGACACTTCCATCTCGGATTTCTGGCTCAATAAATGTTTAAATGTGTGTGAAATCTTATGGGACTTAACTGCTAAGGTCATCAGTCCCTAAGCTTACACACTACTTAACCTAAATTATCCTAAGGACAAACGCACACACACATGCCCGAGGGAGGACTCGAACCTCCGCCGGGACCAGCCGCACAGTCCATGACTACAGCGACTTCTGGTACCCACTGGACTTTGCGGTACATCAGAGCCATTGTCTCATGTAGAGTCTCCGCAGAATGCTGTGCCCGATAGATGCGCAGACAGTAGGGCACGTTTGGGGAGAATGGTAGTGGTGGGGGCTGTGGGCAGGTGCTGTAGAGGAAGCCAAGAGCTGGATGGGAAGTGCCGATCTAAAATGAAGCTTACACTCACCTTTCTTGTAAATATTAAGCGGGACCACTCCACGCCGACACTTGTATGGTAATCGTTCAAATAGATCTGTCACTTCTGCTTTGGGTAGTATCTAAAATAATTTCGTCGTAAATGCAGTAATTTATTTTCGGCTGGTTTGTTAACCATTTGTAACTTTACGAAAAGTGTCAAGAGTGGCGAAGTTTGAGTAATACCTACATATTTCACTTTTATCCTGTCAAAATTTGCTTCTTCTGCATAACACAGCGGAGTTTACACTCTCACCTAACCTCACAAACATTTTGTGCAGCTGCAATTGAGAGAGAATTCTCAAACAGTATCTTATTAAGTTTATTAAGTGAGGAACTGTTGAAAAGTAACTTCAGTATCTCATGAAAAAGCTCATACTTCGTACAAAATAAACATGTAATTTCCTCACTAACTTTGTTCCAAAATCAATAGTGTTTCTCGTTTCACCAGCTATCGATATCCCTTAAACATTACATTCTTTCATTGAGAAAGGCTGTAGTTAATGTAATAGCACGGAAGATGATGAGACTTTGCATAATAACCATACGCCAGATACTCTCTTCTTTGCTTGCTATCATTTGCCAAAATCTCATTTCGATATCTCAAACCGTTTATGAAATATGATGAATGTAGTGGATATTTCACTCTGGCTTCATAGCTGACACGGCGCTATCGGAAATGAATGATCTACATCATATCAATTTCTTCACATTAATGACATCAAACTGCAAATAAAAATTCAATATGCTAGATAAATTTCAAATGCAGAAACATACACTGAAGATCCAAAGAAACTGGTACAGCTACCTAATACCGAGTAGGGCCCCCGCAAGCACGCAGAAATGCCGAAAAACGATGTGGCATCGACTCCACTGATATCTGAAGTAGCTCTGAAAGAAACTGACGCCATCAATCCTGCAGCGCTGCCCACAAATCTGTAAGAGTAAGAGGGCTCATGGAGATCTATTCTGAACAGCTCGTTGCAAGTATCCCAGATATGCTCAATAGGAAGTGTTTAAGCTCAGAAGAGTGTTCCTGGAGCCAATCTGTAGCAATTATGGACGTGTGGAGGTGGCATATTGCCCTGTTGGAATTGCTCAAGTCCGTCGGAATGCACAATGGACATGAATCTTACGTGCGTGTCACCTGTCAGAACCTTACCTAAACGTATCAGGGATCCCATACCACTTCAATCACTACAGTGCCTCCATCAGCTCGAAGAGCCGCCTGCTGAAATGCAATGTCCATGCATTCATGGGATTGTGTCCATCCATTTGCACGTCCATCCGTTCGATAAAATTTGAAACGAGATTCGTCCGTCATCAGCAGTCCAACTTCGGTGTTGACGAGCCAAGGCGAGGTGTAAAGCTTCGTGTCGTGCAGTCATCAAGGGTACACGACTGGGCCCATATCGATGATGTTTCGTTGAATGGTGAGCACATTGAAACTTCCTGGCAGATTAAAACTGTGTGCCCGACCGAGACTCGAACTCGGGACCTTTGCCTTTCGCGGGCAAGTGCTCTACCAACTGAGCTACCGAAGCACGACTCACGCTCGGTACTCACAGCTTTACTTCTGCCAGTACCTCGTCTCCTACCTTCCAAACTTTACAGAAGCTCTCCTGCGAACCTTGCAGAACTAGCACTCCTGAAAGAAAGGATATTGCGGAGACATGGCTTAGCCACAGCCTGGGGGATGTTTCCAGAATGAGATTTTCACTCTGCAGCGGAGTGTGCGCTGATATGAAACTTCCTGGCAGATTAAAACTGTGTGCCCGACCGAGACTCGAACTCGGGACCTTTGCCTTTCGCAGGCAAGTGCTCTACCAACTGAGCTACCGAAGCACGACTCACGCTCGGTACTCACAGCTTTACTTCTGCCAGTACCTCGTCTCCTACCTTCCAAACTTTACAGAAGCTCTCCTGCGAACCTTGCAGAACTGCTTCTGTAAAGTTTGGAAGGTAGGAGACGAGGTACTGGCAGAAGTAAAGCTGTGAGTACCGAGCGTGAGTCGTGCTTCGGTAGCTCAGTTGGTAGAGCACTTGCCCGCGAAAGGCAAAGGTCCCGAGTTCGAGTCTCGGTCGGGCACACAGTTTTAATCTGCCAGGAAGTTTCATATCAGCGCACACTCCGCTGCAGAGTGAAAATCTCATTCTGGGTGAGCACATTGTCACTTGTTCAGGGTCAAGCACTGAAATCTGCACCAAATTGCGGAAAAGTTACACTTCTGTCACGTTGAACGATTCTCTTCAGTCGTTGTTGGTCCTGTTATTTGCAGGATCTTTTTCCGGCAACAGCGATGTCGGAGATATGATGTTTTACCGGATTCCTTAGACTGGCGCTACACTTGTGAAATGGTCGCACAGGAAAACCCCCACTTCATCGCTACCTCGGAAATGCTGTGTCCCGTCGCTCGTGTCCCGACTATAATACCACGTCGAACTCACTTGAATCTTGATAACTTGCCATTGTAGCAGTAGTAAACGATCTATCAACTGTGCCAGACATTTCTTGTCTCATATAGACGTTGCCGATCGCAGCGTCGCATTCTGCCTGTTTACATATCTCTGTATTACTTCCATGCCTATTACAAGTTTATTTGGCGCTTCAGTGTAGTATATAATATGCAACACACGTGAAAGCATAGCGACCACTCTTTATCACTGCGTAGTGTTTTACTTCCACGTAAATATCACAATGACTAAAACCGTTAACGAAGTCATGGGCACATCATAATGAACCTACAAATAAAGGAAAAACTAAACACTTTTACCGAATACTTTCCGTAAAATCGTTTGAAAAGGGTTGCAGGGCGTGCGCCTCGATTCCGTCATTCCGACCGGCCGAAATGCGGCAGACAGTGTTAGCCTCACCATTCCGAACAAACGAATGAACTCGTCAAGCGCATTGGACGAAAATTGTTCACTGTGGATCGCCCACTATATCCTGTGCGGACTCTACCAGCTTCTCGCAGTCATTATTGTAAACGAAAAAAAAGGGCATGTAATGTCAGTTACAAGAGGGACCAACGAGGGCGTCCTCTTCTAAGTATTTGTGTGTATATGATTAAGTGGGAGATATGAAAGTGATCTCATCTTCAAACTTACACAGTGTGTCACAGTGCTGTTAGGACTGCTTGTGTGAAATTCCCAATTACAATGCTGTCTCGTGGTTAGGTGTGTCGTTATGATCCTTGAAGTTTCCAAACCAGCTGTATAGAAAGTCAAATCGCTAGAACTGCTGCAACAGGCATTCTGGCCCCGACAGTAACAGTGCGTGTCTGACACTCGTCAGAAAGTGGCAGTGGAGCAGTGAGGGAACATCACTTTTTAGTCTTCCAGCGCTTGCAGGCGAGAATTCGTCGAATTGTACCGCAATACCCACAAGGAATTCCTCTCCTGTGCTCTTCATCTGAGTAGCTCTTGTAAACTAGATCTTCATTTTTAGCTGTATGTATTCCAAACTCTGTCTTCCTCTCCAGTTTTTGACGTCTGCAGCTCCTTCTAGTACCATGTCTTAATAGATGTCTGAGCCGTGAAATTTACTTTCAAAATCTTTTCATAAAAAATTGGCTTTATTTACTAGCGATTCACCAAGAACATTAACATATTTAATCACACTAGGTGAGCGTGGAAGTAGATGCCAGGAAGTGATTGATGGAAAATAAAATTACCTGTAACAAATATGAATTTTATTCCTAAAAGCCTTTTTAAAAACAGATTTAAAATTACAACCAGAAAGCACCGTATAAATATCAATTTACAATTATTCAAAGGTATATATATTTTATTTTGCAGTAGGAGCCTTCGGGCTGAGAAGCTTCCGCTCCCTTTCAACACGGCCGTAGTCACGACCGCCACAACGACCTCTAAAAAACTACACTAATGCAAATCTGCAACAGACCAGATTACTTTGAGCTAAAAATTTTAACAACTCACACAAACACATTAGGTATGCACCCCGTAAAAGGGATGGAAGTGGTACAAACACTCACACTAAGAAATTATTTGGCACCAAACGTGCAATTTCGTTTTAAAGGGGCTCTTGCGGTGGAACGGTGGCAACTTTATAAAAATGACTATTTAAACAAAACCCATGAAATTCAGACTTACATAAAATGTACAACGTGCTGTACATTACACATATACCGCCTCGTAAGATGATAGGCAAGATAAAAACATATTTCAGGATTTCGGTCTTTACCTTAATTCTATAAATTCGTTAACACCGAATCCGACAAATATGACAGAGGCAGCTATTAACGTACGGCTGACCGACAGACAGACAGACAGGCAAAAACATGCGGACAGGAGACAGACGAGCAAGCCGGGGACGAGAGACTGACCAAGGAAACAAGTAGAATTTAACAAGTGAACTAAAACAACGTATCTCGAATCAATTAACTTCTAATAAACTGCGATGTCTGGAGAAGACCCGGCGCAGCACCCCAAAAACGCTCTCCCGAACCGTCCGCTGCCAGCCGCTTCAGCGGACGCAGGAAGCGCGCCGATCTCCCGTCTCACGGCGTCGCCGCTCGCACCGGGCAGACCGATGTGGTAGGTTGACTCCTGTTGCTCTCGTGTCGGCCGCGAAGCCACCGGCCCCCTGGACTGCTGTGGCGACCTCACATGCGCCGACGCTCAAGACGGACTAGTCATCTGTGCGCGACCGACCAACCGATCGATCCAAACGCCAATGCTCATCGCCTAAACAAACTTGAGCAGACTGGAGGCCTAACGCATACTAGTACTCCGGACGACAAACAGACACTGACTGCCGCACAAATGCGAACGAGAGACAGAACAGTAACCGGTGACGAGTGACTGACCCAGACTCACTCCGCCGGACCAACTGACTAGACTCGCCGAGACTGACAGACTGTCCTGGCTGACCAACTGCCTCCGACTGACTGACTGACCGACTCAGACTGACAGACTAACCGACTGCCGAGCTGATAGCGCCCCTTAAATGCACATGAACAGGCAACCTTTCCCCTTTCCACCAGAGGGAGACACTAAAGCTGCGAATGCCACAGCGGCGCCCCCGCCAGAAAAATAGGGCAACTGCTTTACGCGCTGCGGCGCGCTTTTCAAAACAGCAATTTTTACTACGGCTCAATGTCCTATCATCCGGTCCCTTCTCCTTATCAGTGTTTTCGACATATTCCTTTCCTCTACGATTCTGCGCAGGACCTCCTCATTCCTTACCTTATCAGTCCACATAATTTTCAGTATTCGTCTGTAGCACCACATCTCAAATGCTTCGATTCTTTTCTGTTCCAATTTTCCCACAGTCTATGTCTCACTACCATACAATGCTTTACTCCAGGCGTACGTTTCAGAAATTTGTCCTCAAGTTGAGGTCTTTATTTGATACTAGCAGACTTCTCTTGACCAGGAATGCCTGGTGTTAGAGCCAGTGCTAGTGTCCTTTTGATGTCCTCCTTACTCCGTCCATCATTGGTTATTTTACTGCCTAGGTAGCAGAATGCCTTAACTTCATCTACTTCGTGACCATCAATCATGATGCTAAGTTTCTCGCTGTTCTCATTTCTGCTACTTCCCCTTACTTTCTTCTCCGTTTTACTCTCATTCCATATTCTGTACTAATTAGATTGTTCATCAAATGCAGCAGATCATGTAATGCTTCTCCACTTTCACTCATGAAAGCAATGTCATAAGCGAATCATATCATTGATATCCTTTCAACTTGAATTTTGATTTCACTCCTAAACCATTCTTTCATTTCTATAATTGCTTCGTCGATGTAGAGATTGAACACTAGGGGTGAAAAACTACATCCCTGTCTTACATCCTTTCTAATTCGAGCACTCCGTCTTTGGTCTTCAGTCTTACTATTCCCTCTTGGCTCTTGTACATACTGTATATTACCCGTCTCTCCCTATAGCTTACCCTTATTTTTCACAGAATTTCGAATGCCTTGCATTATTTCACATTGCCGAACCCTTTTTCCAGGTCGACAATGGCTATGAACGTGTCTTGATTTTTCGCTGGTCTTGCTTCCACTATGACTGCAATGTCAGAATTGCCTGTCACGTGCCTTTACCGTTCCTAACGCCAAACTGATCGTTATCTAGCACATCCTCAGTTTTTTTTCCATCCTTCTGTTTATTATTCTTGTAAGCATCTTGGATTCATGACCTGCTGAGCTGATAGAGCAATAATTCTCGCAGTTTTGAGCTTTCGCAGTGTTCGGAATTGTGTCGATGATACAGGTTCGAATCCTGCCTCGGGCATGGATGTGTGTGATGTCGTTAGATTAGTTAGGTTTACGTAGTTCTAAGTTCTAGGGGACTGATGACCTCAGACGTTAAGCCCCATAGTGCTCAGAGCCATTTGAACCATTTGTCGATGATATTTTTCCGAAACTCAGATTATATGTCGCCAGACTAATACATTCTACACACCAACGTGAATAGGCGTTTTGTTGCCACTTCTCCTACTGATTTTAGAAATTCTGATGGAATGTTATCCATCCCTTCTGCCTTGTTTGATCTTAAGTCCTTCCAAGCTTTTTTACATTCTGATTCTAATACTTTATCTCCTATCACTTCTAAAGCGACTCCCTGTTTCTTCTTCTGTCACATTAGACAAATCTTCCCCTTCATAGAGGCTTTCGATGTATTCTTTTCACCAATCCGCTCTCTCCTCTCCATTTAACAGTGAGAGTCCCGTTATATTCTTAATGCAACCACCCTTGTTTTTAGTATTACTGAAGGTTGCTTTGACTTTCCTGTATCCTGAGTCTGTGCTCCCGTAGTCATTTCTTTCCCAGTTTCATCACTTTTTTCATGAAGCCATTTTGTCTTAGTTCCCCTGCAATTGCTATCTATTTCATTCTTCAGCGACCTGTATTTCTGTATTCCTGAGTCTCCCGAAACATTATTGTTCTTCCTCCTTTCGTCGATCAACTGAAGAACTTCTTTTGTTACTCATGGTTTCTTCGCAGTTACCTTCCTTGTACGTATGTTTTTCTTTCCCACTTCTGTGATGGCCCTTTTTAGAGATATCCATTCCTCTTCAACTGTACTGCCTACTGAGATATTCCTTATTGCTGTATTTGAAGCCTCAGAGAGCTTCAAGCGTATCTCGTCTTTCCTTAGTACTTCCGTGTGTGTGTGTGTGTGTGTGTTTGAGGTTTACGGGCGCTAAACAGCGGGGTCATCAGCGCCCATAGTACTTCCGTATCCCACTTCTTTGCGTATTGATTCTTCCTGACTAATGTCTTAAACTTCAGCCTCCTCTTCGTCACTATTATACTCATGTTCATAAATTAAGGATAACTGCAGAATGTGGTGGCACACAACATGGCACTACACAAAACTGGCGCTAATAGCATAGGCACATAGGGTACACGCACGACACAGATCTGTAAGTCCACGGTATTGGTGATAAGGTAAGAGAACCGTCCCGAAACACATTCGCTACAAAACGCCACTGCGCATGTACCCCGACATCAATATGGGATATGATCACCATGCACACATACACGGGCCTGGATCAGGTGGTCGAGCAGCTGCTGGGATATAGCCTCCTATTCTTGCATCAGCGCCTGTCGAGGCTCCTGGAATGTCATAGGGGGTTGAAGACGTGCAGTGATACGTCGACCGAGAGCATCCCAGACGTGCTCGATGGGGTTTAGGTCTGGAGAACAGGCAGGCCACTCCATTCGCCTTATATCTTCGGTTTCAAGGTACTCCTCCACGATGACAGCTCGGTAGGGCCGAGCGTTATCATCCATCAGAAGGAATGTGGGACCCACTGCACCCCTGAAAAGGCGGACATGCTGGTGCAAAATGACGACGCGATACACCTGACCTGTTACAGTTACTGTCTCAAAGACATGTAGGGGTGTGGGTGCACCAATAATAATCCCACCCCACAACATCAAACCACGACCTCCATACAGGTACCTTTCAAGGACATTAAGGGGCTGGTTTCTGGTTCCTGGTTCACGCCAGATGAAAACCCGGTGAGAATCACTGTTCAGACTATACCTGGACTCGTCCGTTAGCATAACCTGGGACCAGTGTTCCAATGACCATGTACTGAGTTGTTGACACTCGGCTTTACGGGCTCTCCTATGACCAGGGATCAGTGAAATGCATCGTGCAGGTCTCCGGGTGAATAATCCATGCCTATTCAGTCGTCTGTATACTGTGTGTCCGGAGACAACTGTTCCAGTGGCGGCAGTAAGGTCCCGAACAAGGCGACCTGCAGTATTCCGTGGCCGTCTGCGGGCACTGGTGGTGAGATTTCGGTCTTCTTGTGGTGTTGTAAACAGTGAACGTCCCGCCTGGACACGTTTCCTGTCTGCTGGAATGGTTGCTATAATCTTGAGATCATATTTTGTGGCACACGGGGGGCCATTGCTACGACCTGCTTGTTTGAGCAGCCTCCAGTCGCCCTAGTATTCTACCCCTCATAACGCCATCAATATGTGTTCCTTGAGCTATTTTCAACACACAGTCACCATTAACACGTCTGAAAACGTCTTCACACTTACTCGCTGCACGGTACTCTGACATGCACCAACACACCCCTGCGAATGTGGACTGCTGCCAGCGCCACGGTGCAACGACCGCAGGTCAAATGCAAGGCATGGTCAAACCCCGAGGTGATTTAAAACCACAAACCGCCCACCAGAGCGTTGTTTGACTATGTATCAGCATTATCCTTATTTTATGAGCATTAGTGTATATTGTGATATGAGTCTATATTTGCTCCAGAGTACACCTTACAATCCAATATCTGATCTCGGTATCTATGTCTGACTATGATGTAATCTAACTGAAATCTTCCCCTATCTCCCGGCCTTTTCCAAGTACACCTTCTCCTCTTGTGATTCTTGAAGAGTGTATTCGCTATTACTAGCTGAAACGTGTTTCAGGACTCAATTAGTCTATTTCCTCTCTCATTCCTTATCCCAAGCCCACATTCTCCTGCCACCTTTGCTTCTACTCCTTCTCCTACAACTGCATTCCAGTCCCCCATCATTATTAGATTTTCTTCCTCCTTTACGTACTGTATCACACTTTCAATATCCTCATACACTTTCCGTATCTCTTCATCTTCAGCTAGTGACGTCGACATGTATACCTGAACTATCGTTGTCGGTGTTGGTTTGCTGTCGATTCTGAGAAGAATCCCACCCTCTGCCCTACTTTCCTATTTATGACGAATCCTATTTCTGTTATACCATTTTCTGCTGATGTTGATATTACTCTATACTCATATGATCATCTGATCAGAAATCCTTGTCTTCTTTGCACTTCTCTTCACTAACACCTACTATATCTAAATTGAGCCTTTGCATTTCCCTTTTCAGATTTTCGTTTCACTACCACGTTCAAGCTTCTGACATTCCACGTCCCGATTCGTAGAACGTTATCCTTTCGTCGATTATTCAATCTTTTTCTCATAGTAGCCTCCCCCTTTCCAGTCCCCTATCGGAGATCCGAATGGGAGACTATTCCGGAATCTTTTGCCAATGGAGAGATCATTATGACACTTATTCAACTACATGCCACATGTCCTGTGGATACACGGTACGTGTCTTTAATGCAGTAGTTTCCATTGGCTTCTGCATCCTCATGACTTTGATCGTTGCTTATTCTTCCGCCTTTAGGGACAGTTTCCCACCCCTAGGACAAGAGTGTGCCCGGAACCCCTATCCGATTCTCCTCCCTCTCTGACAGTCCAGTTGGCAGAATGAGGGTCACTTCATATGTCGGAAGTCTTTGGCCACCAATGTTGATTTGCAATCAAAATTTAAGCAATACGGGATTCGAACCCGAGCCCGCAGACGTTTTAATTAAGAATCGAAGACGCTACCCCTAGACCAAGGGTACAAACCGTACTGACCTCCGAATGTTTGGCCACCGATGCTCTCACCGGTCGATGTTGTTGGTGTCTGTCCCCTTCCTCGTGTCTTTTCATGGGTGCATTCGACCCTGAATTCATTTTATGAAACTGCGTTCGTGGAAGGGTACATGGAACGCAACAAGCACCTTGTGGCCACCGCGGGAACATATTTCAGATCAACGTGGTAATTATTAACTCATTCACCCTATTAAGAATCATGTGCTTCCATTTTTGTAATGCCCTAAATCGCGATTACTTGAGTATAATTATTGTCCTTGAATAAAAGTGTCATTTCTGCTCGTCTCATTGAGTATTTATTTTAGTTACCTTCTGCAATATACTGTAGCAGTTCGTCTTATACAGGGTGTCCCATTTATCTTGACCGCCCTGAATAACTGTTTGCCCAGATGCAAATTACAAAATCTTTCAAGCAAATGTTCTTTAGCCTTCAGGGGGACGTCAATCAGCATGACTGCCTTCGTTGTAGCTTTGTTTTCTACAAAGATATGAACAGCGGTATGACTTTTTTAAATGGCACCCTGTATTTTTTATTCGGTAATTCATTTCCTCTCGTAAAGACCTATTCAGGAATGTATCACAGTGTACCATTCACTGAAACACAACGTTATTAATTACATAGCACAGCATTGACTTTGAACCCGGAATCACAAACTCGTCCACTTGCAGGAGTTGTCAGGAAACAAATGAAAACCAAGTAAAAACATAACACAAAATTGACTTTGACTCCCCTGTACTATTGCTCAGTAGTAGAACATTCAAAGGTGCTCAAAGTGGTGACCCTGGACACCGATACACTGGTGCACTCGTTGAATTAAAGAATTATGTACTGCTTCCAGTGTTGCCTGCTGAAGAGAATTACAAGCGAGCACGATACATTCCTGCATGTCCTCTGGAGTTGATGGAATATCGCGATATACGTCTTTAATGCATCCCCGAAGGAAAAAGTCTAGAGGATTTAAATCAGGGGACGTAGCAGACCAAGGAACTCTTATTCATCGACCAATCCATCTGGCAGGATACCTTCGGTTCTGAACACGACCTGCATGCAAGGCGTTATGTACTGGACATCCACCATGTTGATACCACATAAGCATTCTGGCTCTTAGGGGCACTTAATCCAGAAGAGGAGGAAGAATTCGTCTGAGGAATTTGGCATATTCTGTACCGTTTAGACTACCATTGATGAAATAAGGGCCAATAATTGTAGTACCAAGCATCCCACACCAGACGTTAACTCTCCATTGACGCTAATGTTCCACCTGTCTAGGTCATCGTGGGTTGTCGCAGGACCAATAATGCATGTTACTTGTATTTATCTGTCCTTTGTTTGAGAAGGAACATTCATCGGTAAATAGAACACTGGAGAAGAAGTTCGGGTTGGTGAGGATTTGCTGCTGTGCCCACTGACAGAATTGTACACGATTCTGGAAATCATTCCCATACCATTCTTGATGTAGGTGTACATGCTAATGATGGAACCGCGACGTGTATGAATACAACGTACACAGGTTTTAGGAATGCCAATCTCGTGTTCAAGCTGTCGTGTGTTCACATGTGGATTCATATCAACGGAAGCGAGAACAGTAACTTCGGCAGCTGCATCTGTGCGAGTGCTACAACGATTGCGTTGTCGTGGGTTGAAACGTCGCGTTTCCTGAACAACAAGACGCAACAAGACGAGAAAACATCCGTCGGGAAGGTGGGTTCTTGTCAGGATATCGCTCTCTGTACCGTTCCGCTGCCTGAGTAGCATTTTGCCTACCTTCAACAACAACAACAACAACAATAAAAGATGCAGTTTGTAGGAAGGACAGTCTTTACTGCATGCTTACTCTACACAACAGTATTTAAAAGGACTAAACTACTGTACTAAATGAACTCGTACATAAGAAAATAGTATTGCAATTATTGTTCTGCTAACTCACATATCCCATAGATAAGTAGCATTTCTACCTCCGCTTCTTGGTGTACATTCTACTCACACAACTCTTCAACTGACAATGAATGACGTAATGACGGGTGTGCGTTCTACTTATGTTTATATTTATCTTCTGTCAACGTCAGCACGTGGATGTGTTTCATTAACCCGAGTACCTACACTAAGCGCTGCGAGCGTCAACGTCAATGTTGTGTTATGTAATTAATAACGTTGTGCTTCAGTGAAGGGTACACTGTGATACATTTTTGAATAGGTCTTTAGGAGAGAAAATGAATAAAAAATACAGCGTGCCATTTAAAAAAGTCATACCGCTTTTCATATCTTCGTAAAAAGCGAAGCTACAACGAAGGCAATCATGCTGAGTGTTGTCCCCCTGATGGCTAAAGAACATTTGCATGAAACATTTTGTAATTTGCATCTGGACAAACAATTATTTAGGGTGGTCAAGATAAATTGGACACCCTGTATATGATCCAAGTTTCATCAAGCCATTTTACCTTGCAGTGACACATCATGCAAAAGTTATTTTTGTCCTTGAGTTTTGCACACCTATGTAGTTCAGAACTAAACGGTGCATTTCTTGACACTGATTCTGTATCAAAACTTGATCCGCTTAAGAGCATTAGAACCCTGTAATAAAACTTCAGCATACCTACTAAAACGATTTCCTCCTAGCAGTGGATCACAAGATGAAGGAGGCTTAGTCTTATTTCATTGAGGTAATGCCATTCTACGCATCCTATCACGTACGCTTCTCAACTGTTCAACGCATCAAAATTATTCTGTAATTGAAAAGAAGCAATTGCTAAAACTTATATCATTCGAAAATTCCTATCTATTTGCCATGAAATTTCATTTGACGTAAGTAGTTGACGACAATCGCACCTGTGTCTGATTTCAACCTAGTGAGTAAACCAATGAGTTTCTTTTCCTTGTCCATACGCAATATGCAGATGGCCTGTCTCACCCGCCCATGGAGCCGAAACCAACTTTCAACCTACAAAAGTTGGTGTGTTTCAACTTTGATGATAAACTGAAGATGAGTTAGATATTACAGTGGTCTATGCTGTACAGCTGACCCAGACTTTTCTCATCTCGGATGGCATCAGTGCTTACTAGCGAGGGTGGATCCAGTTCTTTAAGGTTATCACTCCCTTCAAATTTGAACTATAACGCTTAAATGAGTGCTGCTCTTCAGAATCAGACACACGGAGTTCCGGTGGTCATTTCTTCGCCCCCATGGTCCCGGGTTTTGCCGTTACTATGTTGTAGGAGTATTGCATACTGGATACATACCGTCGATATTATTCTCACGCGACATTCTCTGTAAGAGAATATACGATAGGTGACGTGACACTTAGCATGGCAACTTAAAACATTCTGTAGCAGCTGCTAACAGGAGAGTTTAAAAGGTCGTGTCTCAGTGACACGTATTTTCCTTAAGACTGGCGCAAAACGTTGCCAGTACTAACAACATATTCCTTACAGCAAAGCCATGTCCAACAGAATATCACAGATATTTTACAATTTTAGTGAGAATCATTTACTCCCTTCTTTCTAAATTTTTGCTGTACACAAAAATGAATGAATATGCAATTCTGAGATCCCAGTTTCCGTACTCACTCCATCTGCAGAAGATTTAAGTTGTATCATTCCTTTATATTTGTGTGAGTGTGTATGGGAGAGAGAGGGGACGCACAGGGATGGTACGTTTTCAGGAGAAATTCTTTTCGGTTTGAAAACTACCACGTGTGGACCTACTGGTACTTTTCTTTATTGAAATTCTTAGCGCAGTTGGAAGACACTTTGTAGGGATTAATTGACTAATTAGACTTTACAAAGTAACATAGTAACCGTGAATCATTACGAGTGATCTCTAAATACACACAGTAGAGCCTTCATGCACCATACATTCCCAGCCCTCTGATTACTGTTTCGGTGGTTTGAAAGCTTTCCTAACAAATCTGTTGCTTTATTCATTTGAATAATCGCTTTCGTGCGTAATGGAAAAACGGAAAAACTTCGGGTGCTTGCAGTCCCGTACAAATCACCATCTGCTGTGAATATGGATTAGATATTTCCATTCTGTTCGCTCAACACATTTGTGCAGCTGAAGAGAGACACTGCGAATGAATGCGTTCACAAAAGTTCGCCAGTTGAGAAGTATCCGGACTCGCCCAGGAATCTTTCATAACACGAGTGTTATTAAATGCTTCGTTTTACGTCCTCCCAGTAATACATTTTTTCGTAGATTTCAATAATATGTTATCGTTTCTACGCTACTGTGTATGTGGGAATAGTTGTAATTAAAACGACTGGAAGTAAAGGCAGAAATATTCAGATCTGGTAACTGAACAGAAACTGGACCGTCATCAAAATAGAATAGACGAGTTCTATGACTGAAGAGCTGAACGTTAAATCTAGTTTTCAATATCAATGAATCTCCAAAATCCTTATTAAACTCTGTATCTGTGTGTTTCCTTTCTAATTGTCTGCGTAATTAAACCTGTAAGTACCTTAGTTCCCACTTTCCGTTACGAAATAAAAATATTGTTTGAATATAAGAATACGGATAATACATTTATTTTATCGTCTTCTACACCAAGAAAGATCATCGGAAAGTAAGACACATTTGTCATACCGTTCCAGTCAGTGTGTTTTTAGGAAGATATGTAATGTCAATAGTCAGAATTCTTTTCACAGAGGCAATAAAAATACTGCTGCTATGATGTACTACACTCATAAAAATCATAGTTTCAAGGATGACGGGTGGTAAAAATGTGGCATCTATTAATGGAAGTGAATATACAATGTCAGTTCATTATGTAGTGGACGTTGTTACCCAAACACAGGCACTCTCAGATCTCATCCACACACTGCCCATCTGCATCTGCACTCTTTTCTAGTGTGCGTATAGCAGTAAAGTAACGTGACTGGAGAAATTTTTCAGTATTTTGTTATGCCCAAGAGCAGAAAGTGGGAAACAATTATTTGCCATTAATTTGTTTCAGATGGCTCTGAGCACTATGGAACTTTACTTCGGAGGCCATCAGTCCCCTAGAACTTAGAATTACTTAAACCTAACTAACCTAAGGACAACACACATACCCATGCCCGAGGCAGGAATCGAACCTGCGACCGTAGCGGTCGCTCGGTTCCAGACTGTAGCACCTAGAACCTCTCGGCCACAACAGCCGGCTGTCATTAATTTCCCACTAGCAAAGCCACAAGCGACACCAGGCAGAGGTGCTAGCTATGCAGCAGAAAGAAACAGTCAAAACTGTAAATCAGTCATGGATATGCCATTCCTTGCTACATCAGCACCAGTCACCAAGCACAAGTTATCCCTCGTGACGTGAAGCAACAAGCATTGCCTCAGATGCCTGAGACCTGCCATTGCAGTTAAATAAAAAATGATTCGAATGGCTCTGAGCACTATGGGACTTAACATCTGAGGTCATCAGTCCCCTAGAACTTAGAACTACTTAAACCCAACCAACCTAAGGACATCACACACATCCATGCCCGAGGCAGGATTCGAACCTGCGACCGTAGCAGTCCCGTTGCAGTTAAAAGTCTGTAACAAATTGTTAAACAATCACGGTGGACAAAGATCCGCTGACAACTAATAAAACTGCCGGCTACATTTGGTCTTAACAAAGAAGTACTCGCCTCATTACCTCGTGCCCTTCTCTATAAGTACCCCAGTTCTCCAGCTCTGAATTCAACTGGATCAGGGTCGATGCCTTTTGTACCAGTAGTAGTCGATTCAGTGATTATTACAGTGTAGTGACATCCACATGTTAGATATTCCAGCACTTCTCGTGAACATCCTGTTTGCTGTGCCTAAGATGGCAACATCCAGGTAATCACAACATGCCACTTGAGCCACTTTGCATTGGTCACCATCTACCACATCACTGACTTAGGGTCTTCCAACACCAGTACACGTGTCACTGTTTATCACACTAACATCATCATTAATGAGATTTCTACCCTGCAGTGGAGCTTGCGCTGATATGAAACTTCCTGGCAGATTAATACTGTGTGCCGGACCGAGACTCGAATGCGGGACCTTTACCTTTCGCGGGCAAGTGCTCTACCATCTGAGCTACCAAAGCACGACTCACACCGCGTCCTCACAGCTTTACTTCTGCCAGTACCTCGTCTCCTAGCTTCCAGACTTTACAGAAGCTCTCCTACGAACCTTGCAGGAGAGCTTCTATGAAGTTTGGAAGGTAGGAGACGAGGTACTGGCAAAGGTAAAGCTGTGAGGACGGGGCGTGAGCCGTGCTTGGGTAGCTCAGCACTTGCTCGCGAATGGTAAAGGTCCCGAGTTCGAGTCTCGGTCCGGTACACAGTTTTAATCTGCCAGGAAGTTTTATCCTCATCATTGCTGGGTGAGAGTGCTATCCAGTGCCTCTAATCATCGTTGCAGGCACTTCCACTTCGATGGGTCATCGTCGTCTTCCAGAGCAGGATCGAGGATACTGGTGTGGGCACAATACAACTTCGCCTTCAAACTGCCAGACGGCAGCAAGCTACACTTTAGCCGCCCTGCTAGAATAGTGGCCTCGGCGACCAGCCGATATGAGCCGAGCTGAGCTGAGCCAACAATAGTGGAGTTTCACTGTTCAAACCGCGTGAAGTGTCACCCAAAAGCTGTCTCCATAACACTGAATTGTATATCTGGGCTGATAACTGTTAACATGCCAATCATGTTTTATTGGCGCTGGATGACACTCTATACGTCCGTATCGCTATCCTCACAATGTAGAGGTTTCTCTGCTCAGCACCCGTATAATTTGATACGTTTTGTTGCAAATTTATTTTCTATTGTCTACCACGAACTGTACGTTGATATATTACTCTGGTTGATCCATAGCATTGGCCTATTATGTGGCTTAATAGTTTTATTTTAGAATCGCTTTATGGTGGGGTGTATGCTAAGTTTTTGGTAATGACCCAAATTCGAGCGACGTTAGGATTTTCTGTCGCGATATTTCAACATTCCATTTTGTTTCTAATCTCTCAGCTTAACTGTCTCACACCTTGCCACTTGCAACAGTGTGGAGCAGTGTTGAATTATTAATCACTCCTAGTTTGCATCAAGGTCATTAGATACTGAACACTAAATCAGCTGGAAAAGATACTAAATGACATAATGTAAGAAATTCTAATTAAACACATGTAACTGTCTGACATACATTTTATCGAATGCAGATTCATTGTCCTAGCAACTGTTGGCTTAGTTGTTTGAAACACAATTTAGTATGAATATTAATTTTTCTTTTCAGAATTTCGAATGTAAGAGAAAACGATGTAAAGCTGTTGAGTGTAGTTGGACAGTACATGTCCGTGAAAGCCTGAAGTCCCAGGTGCGAGTACCGGTACGGCACAAAGTTGTAATCTGCTAGGAATTTTCAAATGTGGACGAGCTCCGATGGAAACTGTCCCCAAGAATGTAGCTCAAAAAATCCTTTCTTCAAAGATTACTAGCGTCGCGAGGTATGCAGAAGTACTTCAAGGTTTGAGGGTAACAGAGGATACACAACTGCAAGGGCCAGTCGTCGATAGGGCATTAACAGCTCAGTCGGTAGAGCAATGCCCGAGGTGAATGTCCCAGGTACGTTTCCCAGTCTGGCACACGATTTTCATTTGCCAGGAAAGTCACTGCCAGCTGATATTTATAAATGATAACATTTTCATGTTGATGTACATTTTCATTTAGGTCAAAATATGACTGCGGATTACGAATTGATGTTCACAGTAAAATCTACGCTTGGATGTTGAAACACTTACTAAGTTATAACACGGAATATCATCTGAAAAACTGCAGCCTTACGTTGAGGATAGTCTAACAAACTGCTGATTAGAAATGCGTTTTTCATTTACTACATTTTTTTGAGTCATCAGTCTTCTAATTGGTTTGATGCGGCCTGCTACGAATTCCTCTCCCGTGCCAACCTCTTCATCTACTATACAAGTTATACATAGACTTCTGCGGCTAACGTAAATGTTTAAATCGTTCCGGGTGTACGGCCGTGCCAACTTGTAAAACTCTTAAAATAATGAAATACATAAATAAAGGAAGTTTGAAAAGAGTGCAACGGCCTTACCCCTGGTGTGTGCTAGCTGTGGATTAATTTCACATCACCGATGCCCACAAAATACTACTTGTCGATGTTAAGAGAGGGGATATACAGGTTACGTGAGGGAAACGTGGCACCAGCAAACTCATCGCCAGTTGGCAGTGCGAAGATACCTAACAATAATCCGAGTAACTCACAATCAGAGTGCCATACATTAACTATAACTGTCTTAACATCGAACCGTAGCAGTTTACAGCCAGTAAACTACTGACATCGGCTGCCTCATTAGGGTGTTAGAAACGCCAAGACAAAACTCTCGAGCTAAACTGTTGTACACGCTACGGAAGGGGCCTGCAACACAAGAGAAGCGTTAGTCATTTCAGTATTCTAACATTTTAAGTATTTGTATGAGATGACGCGGGTTTATGCGCAGGAGGATTTTAATTAAGTCTTCAAGTGTAGTACAAATCGTAAGACAAAAAACCACTGAAGTAATTTCCAACAATTTTTATGTGTGAAGCACTGTGAAATGCCACCGAGAGAGGTAGCGTTCTGGGGGACGACGGTTCAAATTCTCGTCCGGCGATTCACATTTAGGTTTTCCGTGATTTTCCAAAATCGCTTCGACTAAATGCTTGGATGGTTCCTCTGGAAAGAGTACTGCCGATTTCCTTCCCCATTCTTCCGTTACAGGAGTCTGCGCATAGCGTTCACTACAATGGTCAGTTCCCTTTGGTAGCCACAATACTCCACGTAGTTTTGTTTGAAAGTCCTTCGCGCATGTGGTCTTCTCCAGTGGTCCCATTGATGAGATGCTGCTATCGGACTCTGTCTTGGGTGACTGCTAGAGCTGCAGTATGCCACTGAACGGAACAAGGTGTCAAGATGGCAGGTGTAAGAAAGCAGCGAGAGTCGCCATCTAGCATTCCATATAAATGCTTCTATGGACTATCAGCAGGAAAGGAGACTCAATTCTCCATGAGTTTCTAGCAATGATGTCATATATTTGTGTAATTATGGCCCTCTGAATGTTTTTACGAAATGTACAATACCATATGTATCTGTCCACGTGGGTGGACATCATGTACCTGTGACTTCTGTTTGCTACCAGTACTGTCCGAACGTAGTAAATGTAATATAGGCCAGTAAGAAAGTATAAATCTTTAAAACTAATTTGCAGCTGGTTACACAGTTTTAACAGTTTTAAATGATTTTCTAATTACGTGTATAATTACTTCAATTTCAGAAAGTGACTGAAGGTTCAAGTGGCTCAGAACACTATGGGACTCAACATCTGAGGTCATCAGTCCCCTAGAACTTAGAACTACTTAAACCTAACTAACCTAAGGACATCACACACATCCATGCCCGAGGCAGGATTCGAACCTGCGATGGTAGCAGTCGCGCAGTTCCAGACTGAAGCGCCTAGAACCGCTCGGCCACCGCGGCCAGCCGTGACTGAAAATCTACCACCTGCTTCAGACGGCACTCTTGCAGATGACAGCCACGATCATCAGCAAGAATTTTTAGAGGTATCGTCTCTAGCTTTAAACCTCTAACCTTAAACTAGTAGCTCAGACTGTGAGAAGACCCTACTATTCCACCCACTGAAACGGAAGTACATATTATTGAACTGCAAGCGTCTTTATCCGTTTGGAAGAGTGCTGATAATAATTGTTGTGACTCGATCCACATTTTACAGGCACAAATAAAATTCATATTGATGGCACAAGTCCTATAGTTTAAAAGACTAAGCCGCCATTTGGCTATGTATTACTATATTTATCTTCTGTGCTATCTAGATTTTGCGCTTTATGCCACTATCAAGAACAATGCTAAAAGTTGATAGACTATTTTTTATTCGTATCTGTTAAGGACTGTTTGGATTGCCTTAACAGAAATGACATAATAATGGCATAAAGGCCGAAGTCTGGATTGTACAGAAGATAAATGGTTCAAATGGCTCTGAGCACTATGGGACTTAACTTCTAAGGTCATTAGTCCCCTAGAACTTAGAACTACTTAAACCTAACCAACCTAAGGACATCACACACACCCATGCTAGAGGCAGGATTCGAAACTGCGACCGTAGCGATCGCGCGGTTCCAGACAGTAGCGCCTAGAACCACTAGGCCACCCCGGCCGGCAAAAGATAAATAATAAACAGCCAAACGGTGATTTACGCATTTAAAAACTATTTCAAGACAAAACCTTTTTCCTATAGACTTGTTTCTGACAATGATTTCGTCAACAATGCTAGAGGATATTCTCTTTTAGACGAATGTCCGACTCAAAACGGGGAGGAAAACTTTGACCTCACAGTTCCTGGACTAAAAATATTTTTGTGAATTTAATGATGTCATACATAAAATACCCTCGCATCAAGTCGCATGGGTTAAATGAAGAACTGAGAATAGGTAATATTTCAGTGAGATTCCAGTGTATAGATTCGAAAATATATAGCGATATTTGCATTTTGCATACAGTACTTCGTTGGAGTCGAAACGCAAGGACCGACTGTGGGAGATAGCCTATTTCTAATTGTTCTACAGAAAGTATTTCTTGACGCCACTGATTCTTATGCGTACCACAGTGTCGTTGAGCGTATGATATCAATTAAGGGCCGTAAAGTAATAATATCTAGTTACGTGCATAGGTTTGCAATACACCATGGAGCCAGTAACCGTATAGAACCCACTAGTTCTTTGGCTGCTTGTGCTGATGCTGTATTTCAGCTGCGTGACGACATCCAACATAAGAGTCAAAATGTTCATTGACCGTTTGTTTACCAGTGTACCATTGCTGCAAGCATTAAATAAACATGGCATTTATGGCAGTGGAACATCGACGTCATGGTTCTCAGTTGCTTTTACCTTCAGACAAAGAACGGAAAAGCAAAGACCGAGGGTCAAACAGTTTTGTTAGCAGTTAAGATAACATTACCATTACGAGATGGTTTGACAACACCTGCATCACTGTTGCTGCAGTTTATGCAGGTACAGAGTCTGCAGAAAGAGATGGTGGAGCAAGTAAGGGAACATAGTATTGAGTGTTCTGCCGCCCTTTGTTGTAGACCTCAGCCACATGGGAAGTGTTGATAGATCTTGGCATTGTACTCACATCGTTGCAGAAATAAGCGCTGCTATATTCGTGTCTTCGTTTATTTTATTGATGTAGCTTTTGTGGACTGCTTGCTTTTACATAGGACAGGACATTTTACTCGCTTCCTGGACTTCAAGGCATCCGTAACAAGAAGCCACACCTTGGGGTACAAGAACGGACACCTGGGAAGAGAGGAAGGCTTTCGTTGACACCAGCACCACGGAACAGGGGATCAGTTTGCGAAATAGCAGAATAAGTCTGATACTATGAACTACATCACTGGCCCAACCTGATTATCAAAAACATTTTGCCAGATGTTACGAAACAGCATTAAGAGAAAAACGGAATATATTTGTATAAAATGTAAGCAATCTCTATGTCCTAATTTTTTCAAAACTTTCATACAAAAAAGGGGAAATAAAATAAATCTGCTGTGAGCACGGGGATGATAGAGTCCACTCTACGAGTCATCTCTGTAGTTTTCTTTAATTCAAAAGTTAATAAAACTATTAAATTTTCGACACAAGGGAATCACAAACATTGCGATGAGTGAGCATTGCTTTAAACCAGCGGAGGAAGTTGAAAATTTGTGCCGGACATGGATTCGTAGCTGTGTGTCCTGCTGACTAGACAGATGCTCTGACCAGCAAGCCATCTGGACACAGCGGTCGTTGTAACTGCACGGACTACCCTAGCATGCATCTCGCCAGACCAAAATTCTCGACAGCTCGACACATTGATAAACTAGTGGTCCTTGCCCATCATCCTCATTACTCGCCGCATTTCGCCGATTCCCGTAATTGCACTCGACAGTTCTTGAGAAGACAGTTACAGTGATATAGCGATTGATAATGTTGACTCTGAAATACGTCGTGAAACAATTCGAGAAATATCCTAGAATGTGATAGGCTGGTGGCTGGAAACGGCATTTTCGGTGCCAAAACCGACAAGCAAGAGTCTAAGACCAGGCTGCGTAGTTGTACACCGTCTGCGCTGCGAGAACAAATCTTTACCTCCCCTTGAACCTTATTACGACCTACATGAGGGTTCACCTGGGAAACCTGTATATGGCAATACGACATAAGCTAGAATCTGGCGTATCACAAAGGTTGTGGAAAGCAATTTCACATTTGTATATCCTCCCAGATCTAGGCCAGTCGACACAGCCACATGCTCAGTCAAATATCCAGGGGTACCTCTTCCAGAAGAACCGGCAGAAAATGTGAGTATGAATGTCCACTTGGAACGCCTGAGATGAAGTAAGGTCCCACAATGTAATTTCCTATGATACCGTACATCTGCATCTACATGGATACTCTGCAAATCACATTTAAGTGCCTGGCAGAGGGTTCATCGAACCACCTTCACAATTCTGAATTACTCCAACCTCGTGAAGCGCGCGGAAAGAATAAACACCTGTATCTTTCCGTACGAGCTCTTATTTCCCTTATTTTATCGTGGTGATCGTTCCTCCTTATGTAGGTCGGTGTCAAAAAAATATTTTCGCATTCGGAGGAGAATATTGGTGATTTTAATATCGTGAGAAGATTCCGTCGCAACGAAAAACGTCTTTCTTTTAACGATTTCCAGCCCAAATCCTGTATCATTTCTGTGACACTCTCTCCCATATTTCGCGATAATACAAAACGTGCTTCCTTTCTTTGAACTTTTTCGATGTACTCCGTCAGTCCTATCTGGTAAGGATCCCACACCGCGCAGTAGTATTCTAAAAGGGGATGGACAAGCGTAGTGTAGGCAGTCTCCTTAGTAGGTCTGTTACATTTTCTAAGTGTCCTGCCAATAAAACTCAGTCTTTGGTTAGCCTTCCCCACAACATTTTCTATGTGTTCCTTCCAATTTAAGTTGTTTGTATTTGTAATACCTGGGTTATTAGTTGAATTTACGGCTTTTAGATTTGACTGATTTATCATGTAACAGAAGTTTCACGAGTTCCTTTTAGTACTCATGTGGATGATCTCACACTTTTCGCTGTTTAGGGTCAAATGCCACTTTTCGCACCATTCAGATATATTTCTAAATCGTTTTGCAGTTTGTTTTGATCATCTGATGACTTTATTAGTCGATAGAAGACAGCGTCATCCGCAAACAACCGAAGACGGCTGCTCAGATTGTCTCCCAAACCGTTTATATAGATAAGACCAGCAAGAGGCCTATAACACTACCTTGGGGAACGCCAGAAATCACTTCTGTTTTACTCGATGACTTTCCTTCAATCACTACGAACTGTGACCTCTCTGAGAGGAAATCACAAATCCAGTCACATAACCGAGACGATATTCCATAAGCACGCAATTTCACTACGAGCCGCTTGTGTGGTACAGTATCAAAAGCCTTCTGGAAATCCAGAAATACGGAATCGATCTGAAACCCCTTGTCAATAGTACTCAACATTTCATGTGAATAAAGAGTTTGTCGTGTTTCACAGGAACGATGTTTTCTAAACCCAATACCTTTTTGCTCCCCGGCCTTTGATGTTGCACTTTACGAAGCCGTTGTGGATTTTCAGTTGCCCGGTAGTGCATGTAATGCAAATTTACATTAGCATCGATAGTAAGCGTTGCTTCAACGCTGAAGAGCAAATGTTGGAAAAATGTAGGGCCGGCTCTCAGTTGCTGAAAGGCAAACCGGTCAAATTACGTACGACTATCGAAATGATGTTCGTCGAATGTCTGATGTAGCGACAGATGATAGGAATGGAAATTATGTCGACTGACACTCTTCTAGCTGATTCCACATTCGTTGTCAATATGTCTCGTACCACTGCGCGGATTCATTAGGGCCGTTTCTTTGTTTTATTGTTGGTTGCAATCTTTTCACTTGTTCTCTTTTTGACGTTAAAGCAGACTGTCCGCACTACCTTCTTAATAACTCGTGCAGTTGTCTGGCGCGTCGGACGTTGACGATCCGGATAGATAGCCGTATACCGATGTGCTGTTTTTACGGCATTTCTTTTACATTCACCACATAAAAGTAGTATATCCAACTTCACGTCGTTGGTGTACGTGTCTGCATGCAACGAATGCTGAAGCGGAAATGAGCAATCTGCAGTGCAGACAAGTAAACAGTGAAATGTGTTGACATTCTGACGCAGCGTAGCACGAGAGCTTTGCTTGGCAGTGTTTACACCGCTATGCCGATTCTGGCCACCACGCTTTTACGTTCTAGGACATTTCTACCGAATGCAGTATTAAAAAGTATACGGTTCCATTCTCAAAAAAGTTTTCCCTTCAATTTCTACATTGAAACCAGTGCTAAAAACTTGAACCAAACCAAAAATTGCGTGTCCCTCGAAGCTCTATTTGCCGAAAACCACGTTTAGATATGCGTAACCGTACACTTTGTACATATAATTTTCATTAGAAGACATCATTGTTTATTAATATAAAGCATTTACAGTTACGTTTCGCTACTCCTTAATATTTCATTCGTCACAGGGGTAATGAACGAGTTGTCTATGGTGCGTTAAACTGACATCTTCCCCTTATGTCGATTAATACGTTTCGTTCCCGATCTTCACAGTTTATTCCTCGGCTCTGCAGTTCTGTAAACCACTCAGTGCCTTTACATAACAAGAGCATTTATAGCTACGCTACATTTGGAAGTGGACATTAAAACAGTGCCAAATTTTATTTCGGATAATTTGTGTAACTCTACTTTACAACAATGGAGCTGAGTAACGGTAGTGAAATCGATCCCGCAAACGTCAGAGCTGAGCGTGAAAATCGGGCACTATCCGTCACTGCTGATGGCACCGGCTCGACACGTAAGACTCCTCCCGTCCCGTCCTTGGTAAGAGTGGGAGGAGGCGTCGCGCGGCCCGAGGACGCTGGGCGTCGCTCATCGATCAGACGCCGTCTCCCGTGATAAATGAAGCAGCGGCAGCGGCGCTGTGAAACGCGAACCACCCATCCTACGTCACAACTAACCGAGACGAACTGCACCGCGCACCCCCGGGCCATGTCGCAGCGTAAGGATACTGTTTAAAAAATACAAAGACGCCCCAAAAAGCAACTCACTATGTGCCATGAGAACCAAAACAGTACGTGGGCTTCACATCTATTTTAAAAATGTGGCTTCGTGTAGGAAGGATGCATATTATCTGAAACTTACAAGAAATTTGAAACAAGGTGTAACATGTAATGTCACCTTAGGGAGACATTAGTCTAACCTCGTTGATACTTCTTCGTGACGTCAGTATGACGTGTACAAGCCCCGTTTCGACCATCCATCGACTTTCAAGGTCATGTAGAGCTCTGATAAGTGGGAGAAGCCATATTGGATTTGGTCATTTTAGTTGAAGCTTGTATTTGATAGGTTTTAAACTGCGCTTATGTTCTATGAATATATGCTGCTTCAAGCAAAAACAAATCAGCAATTAAAATATCTGCAATGTAAGACACATATTGCAAGTGTCCACATTGGCGTAGTGTGTACAGATGTTGAATTATGAAGTAGATAGTAGTTAATGTGGTGCTTCGGGTTCAGCTCTTTCAAAGATTTTTTTTTTTTCTTTTTGCTTTCGCCTTTCAAAAAGATTGTGGGACCTTCTACCTTATTATTAATTTAAGAAAAGAGTGTAATGTTAGACATTATATGTTGTCTCCCAGGAGTGAATTGTTATTGTCAGTACCGCTCAAGAAAAAAACATAGAAAAAGACGTACATTTGAAAAAGAATTAAAAGGTAACATAGTCTCCACCTTCTATGACATATAAAAGGAAATTTACAAGCCACTTATTTTAGGAGACTTCTGGCCCAAAAAATTCATCATTTAAAGATCGTATACAGATGATATGAATTCTGATACTGGTACAGGGATGTTCCTGCTGATGTTTTCTCTCGTTGTTCCAGTTGCTTTCAAATGCAAAGGAAGAACTTTTTTCTCGCAGTGAGTTGTTAGTTTCCCACAAATTAGAATATACTTGACAAAACCAGCAGACTTTTACCATTGGCGGAGCTTATTGCCTAGTACCTTCCGTAAAACATATGAAAATAACGACTATGAAGTTCGTAGATTCTCTTTTTCGAAGAGAAAAAGGCAGCAGTAGTTTCCGAAATTGCAATGAATGTACATGTTAAAGACAATGAGCTGCTGCTTTAATACGTGTGCCATAGTATTTATATTCTTTTTACTATTTCAGAAGATGTTGTGATAATACTACATGTATGATTCTGATGTTCAAGGCCCGTATAATTTTCTATGTGTAACTGGACGACCTAACATGATGTTTATGGTCCTCAAACGAAATCAGTTAAGACGATGCCAATAAAGAGCGTCAGATCGAATAAGATGAGGCAAGATGTCATCTACCCACTGCTGCGCAACCTACAGATCCGTTTTCATTTATTAATACTGTAAATAGGCTGTTTAGGTTTTTATGTTGGTAACGTCACGTAGCGCTCTGTATGAAAATCACTGACTGTGCTGTGTGCAGTCTGCGGCTGGTTGGCATTGTTGGAATATTCGCTATTGTAGTGTTGGGCAGTTGGATGTGAACAGCTCATAGCGTTGCGCAGTTGGAGGTGAGCCGCCAGCAGTGGTGGATGTGGGGAGAGAGATGGCGGAATTTTAAGAGCGGACGATTTGGACGTGTGTCCGCCAGAAAGAGTAAATTTGTAATACCGGATATAATGAACTGATATATATATATATATATATATATATATATATATATATATATATATATATATATATATATATATAATGACTTTTGAACACTATTAAGGTAAATACATTGTTTGTTCTTTATCAAAATCTTAAATTTGCTAAGTATGCCTATCAGTAGTTAGTGCCTTCAGTAGTTAGAATCTTTTATTTAGCTGGCAGTATTGGCGCTCGCTGTATTGCAGTAGTTCGAGTACCGAAGATTTTTGTGGGGTAAGTGATTCGTGAAAGGTATAGGTTATTGTTAGTCAGGGCCATTCTTTTGTAGGGATTATTGAAAGTCAGATTACGTTGCGCTAAAAATATTGTGTGTCAGTTTAGTGATGATCATAATAAGTGAAGAGAGAAATGTCTGAGTATATTCAGTTTTGCTCAGCTGTTTGAAAATCAAATAACGTAACGGGTTTATCAGCACAGTAATTCAATAATTTATCCAAGGGGACGTTACAATACTAACGAGGCACACACAATTATTGTGAATTTGCAGAATGATTTTCTTAAATAAACATAAGCTGAACAGTCACGCATTTCTTTCGTACCTGGTAGTAATGAGCAAGAAGTCACGTCATTTCTAAGAATCATTAAGTTGCGGCAGCGAGTATACCGGGTGTGAGCTTCGTGCCACAGGAGGCTCACCGCGCTCAGACATGATACGATTCAATGGTCGAAATTGGGCAAGCACACGTCATAGTGACGTGATTGAGAGGTCTGATGAAAATCTAGTGTCTCCCAGCATCCTATCGAGAAGGTGACGACATACGCCCCGGAGAAGAGCGGAGGAACTGAACTGACAAAAAAGCAAGAAAGGTTGAAAGTTTAAAAATTAGCAGGGATGTACGTGACTTCCCCTTCCCTTCGTGTTCTTGTCTCCTGATTATGAGAAGAAGCCTTTCCCTCGACCCCTGACTGCAAACTCATTCTGTTGTCACAGAGTTACTTCTACACAATTATTTCGTGCAAGAAGCATCATAAATAAACGACTCTTCCACTGTTACTGGCTTGATTTATGTGGCAACAGTGTCTTTTATGCACACAGTTGCCGCCTGAACAGCTTTCTAACTGTCAAAGATTTTCTCGCTGCTACTTCGCAAACATTCTGTAGGATCTGGTGGCGGAAATGTGTTATTTAACCGAAGTCTTCCGATCTCTGTGTTTAATTGCGTGACAATGAAGTATGCAAAGGGTTATTGCTTCTAGGATATGTTAGTGATGCCGCAAAACTGCATCAATGAACGAAAGATACTAAAAAACTACTACAGGTCTAATATGGCTGAGAGTAGACTGTTCCCTTTAGCTATCTGGTCGATATAACACAATGCAACCGCAAAATTTCACTTCAACAACATAGTCACTGAATTTTCTTCGCTCAAAGCAAGTTACTTGTAAATTATAGGATTGTGTAATACACTGATGAGCCAAAGAGACTAGTGCACCTGCCTAGTATCGTGAAAGGCCCTAGCGAGCACGCAAAAATGGCGCATTACGACGTGGCATGGACTCGACTAACGTCTGAAGTAGTGCTGGAGGGAACTAACACTAAGAATCCAGCAGAGCTGTCCATAAATCTGTTAAGAGTACGAGGGGGGTGGACATCTATTCTGAACAGCACATTGCAAGGCATCCCAGATATGGTCAATAATTTCATGCCTGGGGAGTTTGGTGGCTAGCGGAAGCGTTTAAACTCAGAGGACTATTTCTGGAGCCACTTTGTAGCAATTCTCGACGTGTGGGGTGTCGCATTGTCCTGCTGGGATTGCCCAAGCCCGTCGGAATGCACAGTGGACATGAATCGATGCAGATGATCAGACAGAATGCTTACGTACGAGTCATCTGTCAGAGTGGTATCTAGACGCATCACGGGTCCCATATCATTCCAATTGCACACGCCCCACATCATTGCAGAGCCTCCATCAGCTTGAACAGTCACCTGCTGATATGCACGGTCCATGGTTTCATGAGATTGTCTACGTACCCATACACGTCCATCCGCTCGATACAATTTGAAACGTGAATCGTCCGACCAGGCTGCAGCACTACTAAGAACTGCGCCAGACACTTGTTGTCTTATATAGGCGTTGCCGACCGTAACACCGTGTTCTATCTGTTTACATATCCCTGTATTTGAATACGCATTCCTATATCAGTTTCACTGTCCGCAGCTCGTGATCTTAGCGTTCTCGCTTCCCGCTCAAGGGTGCAGGGTTCGATTCCCGGCGAGGTCAGAGATTTTTCCCTGCCTAGAGATGACTGGGTGTTGTTGTGTCGTTATCACCACCATCATTCATCCCCATTACGGTCGGAGGAAGGCAATGGCAAACCACCCCCGCTAGGACCTTGCCTAGTCAGCGGTGCGGGTCTCTCGCAACGCCTCCTACACTCCTCGGAATATGGGACCTCATCATCATCGTATCAGTTTCATTGGCGCTTCAGTGCAATAATAATACGAGACCAAGAGAAAGCAATTTTTTTCAAACGTTAGTTATATCCCCATACCTTTTATTTGTCATTAATAGCACATTACGTCATACTGAAACCAATGAACAGTAGCTGTAATACACAATAAAATTTTGATGTTTACTTCCTCATCTTACTCATAGAGAGTGTGTAATATGTATTTTCTGTGTGCAATATTACATTAGTCATCAATGTATTTAATTTAGTTATGTTTTCAATAATGTACCGTTTTTATTAAATCTTGCGGAAGCTATTTTTTCGGGTACAGTTTGGCAATTCTTCCAGGGAAGCAGGATCTACTGTAGGACTTTGTACATATCACGCAGCTGATATTGATTAAAGATAGAGCGCCCTATTTATACACATTTTAAGATTTTAAACATATTGTCGTAGAGAAACGATGAATTGAGTCTTGCGAAAAGGATGTATCAGCTATTACATAGTGGACTTTACTGAATTAATGATGTCGGAAAGGCTTTAGTGAATGATAATTGTTGTGACAATATTGTTCTCTCTGTAGATGGAGTGAAATAGTGCAAGCATCTTACGAGCTGAACATTGTAGGTAGAAACAGGCAATTTCTTACGGATTTTTCTGTAATAATCTTAAAAAGATGCTTTCGAACAGTCACTGACATATAAAATACCAGCGAAATGTTATTGTTTCTATACCACTGGATCTGCTGGAATGAGATTCGACATTCTGACCGACTGCAGCGTGTACAGGGATATAATTCTGGTATGTAGATACTTATAAGGAAGACCTACGATGATGTAAGCCACAAATGTAGCTATAGGGAAGAATATTGAAAAAGTAGCAAGTGTTCGTCTACACCCTTGATTCTTTAACGTGTGAAACAAGTTCGAGTATATTTAGCCATCCCTTCACATAAAAGATTAATACCCCTCAGAATAAAGGCGGCTGTGTCAGAAGTGGTATCTTCAGTACAGACAGCAGTCTACATCCAGCAATTGTTGGGTATAAACAAAGCGTTACGCTTAATGTTGCCATGGGCAATCTCGGATGATCCACTTCCATTGGCGGCTATGTGAATGCCTTAGCGATTCCCAAAGTTGCATCTAACTATTTTCTAGTCTCTCTGCAAAACAACGCAACCAACCTTTCACTGTAACTGTACATGTAAATGGATGTGTGCTCGCATGTGAGAGACACGGAAATTGTGAGGATATGAGTAACTTTGAAGTCAGGGCTCGCACGGAAAAAATTAAGAGTTCGTTTTTCCCGGGCGCCGTTCGAGAGTGGAACGGTAGAGAGATAGCTTTAAGGTGGTTCATTGAACCCGCTTCCAGGCACTTTATTTTGAATATCAGAGTAATCACGTAAATGTAGATGTAGAACTTCTTCTGCAGTGTCCCCTTTTCAGTTTACTGTTATCAACAGGAAACATACTTTTTTCAGTCTGGGTTGTTAATCTGATTAATATGTGGACTAAATCTGTAAGTTTGTCTATCACTGCTGGTGACGGACTTACGCTATTTTTCAGCTAATGTTCTGATTGCCAGTCGTCCAGCATCCTACCATCCCTTTTCCCTTATTCTTCATATATGATTGGAATTTAGGATGTTCTTTACGAAGGTCAGCATCCATACTAATGCAGTCACGTTTAACGCAACAACCTTTTCAGACTGAAAGAGCGCGAAACTTATGAAACTTTCACAACTTTGTTTGATTTTCGTTGTTAGTAAATCCTGAATAAAATTGCCACAGAAAGAATATCCAATTTTACTGATCTGCATAAAAGAAATGAAACACAAGAACCCTGAAAGAGCTTTAGAGTAGAATTATTTCGCATATAAAGTAGATTCCAGTGTTACCCTATAGCTCTATAGGTATCAGCATCGCACGATACTACGATAGCAGTTTCTTATACTCAGACATCTACGTGGATACCAAAATATTCCTCTATGTTCTTCTTTCCCCCTAATTAACCTTTCTCAACTAATTCACACCCACTTACAGGCTGCAGATTTACTACCGCCGCATTCCTATAAAGCTCAAATACTTGATTGCTCCAGTTGTATGCTTCTTGGATTAAGACAAAAATATCGGTCAAGTGCGAGTAGAAGTCGCGCACTGAGGGTTTCGTACAAACTTAATTGTGTATTATGTATATTTCATCCACCCTGGGAATCGAAAGTCTCAACGAATTTTGCCCGTTAACGATATCGATATGGGCAAGATATTGGTCCAGGAATCCCAAAACTGTATCAAAATCACTGTAGTAATTCCTCAGACTAGACCTCACACACAAACTGACACGACTAGAGGACTGCAGTTTATATAAGCAGGGAAAGTATATTTATTGAAACCCTTTTTATTTATTTACTCACACTTTATGTTTGCATGCGGATGATGAATGTTCATATCCCAAAAGATAATGTTTTTTGAGACATAATTACACTTTAACAAGTTTCCGATTTTTTTTTATCTACTTGCTGTGTGAAACCTTGCTTGTTGAAAGCAGCAATGAAACTGTGCCAAAGGGAAGCACCCTAAGCATTTTTATGAGTGACTTACGAGTATCAAAATATGTGACACAAATGGCCGTATCGTTTGACTGCGCTGACTCAGCAGCTTGGAATTTTTACACTGCCAGGGAACTATATTCCTTATTACGTGACCTAAATTTGAACTTAGTATGCCAAACTGTTCCAGACCTGATTTCTCTTATTTTATGGTGATGATCATTTCTCCCTGTGTAGGTGGGTGCCAACAGAATGTTTTCGCAATAGGAGGGGAAAACTGGTGATTGAAGTTTCATGAGAAGATCCCATCGCAACGAAAAAGCCTTTGTTTTAATGATAGCCACTCCAATTCACGTATCATGTCTGTGACACTATCTCCTCTATTTCGCGATAATACAAAACGAGCTGCCCTCCTTTGTACTTTTTCGATGTCATCCGTCATTCCCACCTGATGCGGATCCCACACCGCACAGCAGTACTCCAGAATAGGGTGGACAAGCGTGGTGTAAGCAGTCTCTTTAGCATACCTGTTGAACCTTCTATTTGTTCTGCCAATGAATCGCAGTCTTTGGTTTGCTCTACCCACAATATTATCTCTGCGATCGTTCCAATTTAGGTTATTTGTAATTGTAACTCTTAAGTATTTAGTTGAATTTACAGCCTTCAGATTTGTGTGACTTATCGCGTAATCAAAATTTAGCTGATTTCTTTTAGTACTCATGTGAATAACTTCACACTTTTCCTTATTCAGGGTCAACTGCCACTTTTCGCACCATACAGATATCTTATCTAAATCATTTTGCAAGTCGTTTTGATCATCTGGTGGGTTTACAAGACGGTAAATGACAGCATGATTTGCAAAAAATCTAAGACGGCTACTCATATTATCTTCTATGTCGTTAATACAGATCAGGAACAATAGAGGGCCTATAACGCTTCCTTGGGGAACGCCGGATATTACTTCTGTTTTACTTCATAACTTTCCGTCTATTACTACGAACTGCGACCTTTCTGACAGGAAATCACGAATCTAGTCGCACATCTGAGGCGATACTCCGTAGGCACGCAGTTTGGTTAGAAGACGCATTGAGGAACGGTGTCGAAAGCCTTCTGGAATCTAAAAATAAGTAATCAATTTGACATCCCCAGTCGATAGCAGTTATTACTTCATGAGTATAAAAACTATACGTACGAGTGAGAAGTTTAGCCTCGCTTCTCCAGCATGAGCGTAAACTACCATTCTGACTAGATTTCTGTTCGATTCAGCTTCAAACCATCTGTCTCTTGCTACACAGATCTCACATTCCACATGAGCTATTGCAAGTCGATAAATAATTAACATTTTTGTATCCTGTCTGTTGAGAATTGGGTAAAACAATCACAGGTTACTGAAGAATTCTTTCTGAATGGCGGGACAAACGTATGTAGCCAGCAACAACGTTAAGTCTTCAGTCATCACAGTTTACCGAAGTTTTCTTTCTAAATGGGGTAACAAACGTACATACACTGCTGCCCAAAATTAAAAACGGCTCTTTCCCCGCCCTGTTTTTAATTCGTGATATAATCATACAAATTGTCAACAGATGTTAATATTATCGTGTTCTGGGCGGAAGATGGAATTCCAGTCAACGGACAACGGACAACCACACCAACAATGGAGTCAGAGCACTTAACCAACGGGATATTGTCTGCTGGATAGTCTCAAACCCACAGTAACTCTGTGCACACCCACAGATGTTGCAGTGTGGCAGGGAGAAAATGCCCAACAGACTCTCTGCTGTGGAGGACCGTAGGAAGAATGGAAGCAGGACATCTACATCTACATCTACATCCATACTCCGCAAGCCACCTGACGGTGTGTGGCGGAGGGTACCATGAGTACCTCTATCGGTTCCAGTCTCGTATTGTTCGTGGAAAGAAGGATTGTCGGTATGCTGTGGGCTCTAATCTCTCTGATTTTATCCTCATGGTCTCTTCTCTACGTTGGAGGAAGCAATATACTGCTTGACCCTTCGGTGAAGGTATGTTCTCGAAACATTAACAAAAGCCCGTACCGAGCTACTGAGCGTCTCTCCTGCAGTCTTCCACTGGAGTTTATCTATCATCTCCGTAACGCTTTCGCGATTACTAAATGATCCTGTATCGAAGCGCGCTGCTCTCCGTTGGATCCTCTCCATCTCCTCCATCAACCCTATCTGGTACGGATCCCACACTGCTGAGCAGCATTCAAGCAGTGGGCGAACAAGCGTACTGTAAGCTACTTCCTTTGTTTTCGGATTGCATTTCCTTAGGAATCTTCCAATGAATCTCAGTCTGGCATCTGCTTTACCGTCGATCAACTTTATATGATCATTCCATTTTAAATCACTCCTAATGCGTACTCCCAGATAATTTATGGAATTAACTGCTTCCTGTTGCTGACCCGCTATTTTGCAGCTAAATGACACGGGATCTATCTTTCCATGTATTCGCAGCACATTACACTTGTCTACATTGAGATTCAATTGCCATTCCCTGCACCATGCGTCAATTCGCTGCAGATCCTCCTGCATTTCAGTACAATTTTCCATTGTTACAACCTCTCGATACACCACAGCATCACCTGCAAAAAGCCTCAGTGAACTTCCGATGACATCCACCAGGTCATTTACGTATATTGTGAACAGCAACGGTCCTATGACACTCCCCTGCGGCACACCTGAAATCACTCGTACTTCGGAAGACTTCTCTCCATTGAGAATGACATGCTGCGTTCTGTTATCTAGGAACTCAATCCAATCACACAATTGGTCTGATAGTCCATACTCTCTTACTTTGTTCATTAAACGACTGTGGGGAACTGTATCGAACGCCTTGCGGAAGTCAAGAAACACGGCATCTACCTGTGAACCCGTGTCTATGGCCCTCTGAGTCTCGTGGACGAATAGCGCGAGCTAGGTTTCACACGACCGTCTTTTTCGAAACACATGCTGATTCCTACAGAGTAGATTTCTAGTCTCCAGAAAAGTCATTATACTCGAACGTAATACGTGTTCCAAAATTCTACAACTGATCGACGTTAGATATATAGGTCTCTAGTTCTGCACATCTGTTCGACGTCCCTTCTTGGAAACGGGGATGACCTGTGCCCTTTTCCAATCCTCTGGAACGCTACGCTCTTCTAGAGACCTACGGTACACCGCTGCAAGAAGGGGGGCAAGTTCCTTCGCGTACTCTGTGTAAAATCGCCTTGGTGTCCCATCAGGTCCAGCGGCCTTTCCTGTTTTGAGCGATTTTAATTGTTTCTCTGTCCCTCTGTCGTCTATTTCGATATCTACCATTTTGTCATCTGTGCGACAATCTAGAGAAGGAACTAAAGTGCAGTCTTCCTCTGTGAAACACCTTTGGAAAAAGATATTTAGTATTTCGGCATTTAGTCTGTGATCCTCTGTTTCAGTACCATTTTGGTCACAGAGTGTCTGGACATTTTGTTTTGATCCACCTACCGCTTTGATATGAGACCAAAATTTCTTAGGTTTTTCTGCCAGGTCAGTACATAGAACTTTACTTCCGAATTCATTGAACGCCTCTCGCTTAGCCCTCCTCACACTATATTTCACTTCGCGTAATTTTTGTTTGTCTGCAAGGCTTTGGATATGTTTATGTTTGCTGTGAAGTTCCCTTTGCTTCCGCAGCAGTTTTCTAACTCGGTTGTAGTACCACGTTGGCTCTTTTTCATCTCTTACGATCTTGCTTGGCACATACTCATCTAACGCATATTGTACGATTTTGAACTTTGTCTAGTGATCCTCAACACTATCTGTACTTGAGACAAAACTTTTGTGTTGAGCCGTCAGGTATTCTGTAATCTTCTTTTTGTCACTTTAGATAAACAGATAAATCTTCCTACCTTTTTTAATATTTCAATTTACGGCTGAAATCATCGATGCCGTAACCGCTTTATGATCACTGATTCCCTGTTCTGCGTTAACTGTTTCAAATAATTCGGGTCTGTTTGTCACCAGAAGGTCTAATATGTTATCGCCACGAGTCGGTTCTCTGTTTAACTGCTCAAGATAGTTTTCAGATAAAGCACTTAAAAAAATTTCACTGGATTCTTTGTCCCTGCCACCCGTTATGAACGTTTGAGTCTCCCAGTCTATATCCGGCAAATTAAAATCTCCACCCAGAACTATAACATGGCAGGGAAATCTACTCGAAATATTTTCCAAATTATCCTTCAGGTGCTCAGCCACAACAGCTGCTGAGCCAGGGGGCCTATAGAGACATCCAGTTACCATGTTTGAGCCTGCTTTAACCGTGACCTTCACCCAAATCATTTCACATTTCGGATCTCCGTCAATTTCCTTCGATACTATTCACTTCTTATCGCTATAAACACGCCTTCCCCTTCACTGTCCAGCCTGTCTCTGCGGTATACATTCCAATCTGAGTTTAGGATTTCATTACTGTTTACGTCTGGTTTCAGCCAATTTTATGTCCCTAGTACTATATGGGCGTTGCGACCGTTTATTAATGAGAGCAGTTCTGGGACCTTTCTATAGAAGCTCCTGCAGTTTACTATTATCACATTAATATTGTTATTCCCTGTTGCATTTTGCCTACTCCTACCTTGCTGCGTCTCAGGAGGCATCTTGTCTGGCCTAGGGAGGGAATTCTCTCTAAAAAAAAACCGCATGTGCACTCCACACGTACTCCGCTACCCTTGTAGCCGCTTCCGGCGTGTAGTGCACGCCTGACCTATTCAGGGGGACCCTACATTTCTCCACCCGATAGCGGAGGTCGAGAAATTTGCAACCCAGATCTCCGCAGAATCGTCTGAGCCTCTGGTTTAAGCCTTCCACTCGGCTTCAAACCAGAGGACCGCGATCGGTTCTGGGAACGATACTACAAATAGTTAGCTCTGATTTCACCCCACGAGCGAGGCTTTCCGCCTTCACCAATTTCGCCAACCGCCTGTACGAACTGAGGATGACCTCTGAACCCAGACGGCAGGAGTCATTGGTGCCGACATGAGCAACAATTTGCAGTCGGGTGCACCCAGTGCTCTCTATTTCCCTAAGGGGCCCCATCACCCGCCTAACGTTGGAGCTCCCAATAACTAATAAACCCCTCCCCCCGTGTGCCTGCTCGGACCTTGCTGAAGGAGCAGCCACATGTCCACTCACAGGCAGAGCGGGCGATGCCACACGGCCAGCCTCCACATTTACGCTCCGCCTCGTGCGCCGCTGAACCCGCCACTCCCCTTGGGGAGAGGGTGGCCCAACCGCGCCCGGTACCCGCGAAGATGTCTCGACAGCAGGGACAGTGGGTGAAGTATGTAACACCTGGGGTGTACCTTGCGATGCACCAGACTCCCCACTGCCGCTACACTCCGAGGCAGCAACCTGAAGATGGCTGACCGCGGCCATCAACACGTTCAGCTGTTCGCAAACGGATATGGCTCCTTTTTGTGAATTGTTCTGGTGTTACTCGCATGTGGTGACAGCTTACAGAGGCCGAAACTGTATCCTGAAGACCAGGGCAGAGGCGACCACATATGACACCTGAAACAGAGGATCGTTATTTGGCTGTAATCGTACGACCGTACTGCAGTAGTAATGGACGGCAGCTGTCAGCTGACCTAGTAGCATCCAATGGAGGGGTTGTATCGAGGCAAACGGTGTACAGATGGCTTCGGCAGAGTGGCATTTGCTGTCAGAAACCTGCTACACGTGTACCTCTGACGCACCTTCACAGAAGGGAATGTCTGGAGTGGAGTCATCAATATCCCACCTGGACAGTCGAACAGTGGGCCAATGCTCGTTCCAAAGATGAGTCCCGATTTGGTCTGGACAGTGATTCTCGACGGATTTGCCTCTGGAGGGAACGTGTAACACGACTTCTTTCTACAGAGACCGATATCGAGGACGATCCCTAATGGTATGGGAACACCGATCGAACACCCTTTCATGAAATTTTACTGTTGAATCGGGAAGGTACAACTGCTATCAGGTAACGTGATGAGATGTTAGGACCTCACGTGCGGTTGTTGCGAGGTGCTGTGTTTCCAGGCATCTGGTTCATGGATTATAATGCTCGACCTCATAGAGCACGGGTGCCTGATGCTTTCTTGGTGAAAGGAGTCTAATGGGGTACACTTGTATGTGACGCCAGAATACGATAATAGCACTAACGTAAATTAAAATGAAACTATTGTATTATAAACTATATATTTTTTTGACAGGCTTTATAAAGCGGATCGCTGACTGTGCACGACCGCAGAGCCAAAGTTACTTCTTCTCGAATGTTCAAATGTGTGTGAATTCCTAAGGGACCAAACTGCTGAGGTCATCGGTCCCTAAACTTACACACTACTTAAACTAACTTATGATGAGAGCAACACACACACGCACACACACACACACACACACACACACACACACACACACACATGTCGGAGAGAGGACTCGAACTTCCGGCGGAATGTGCCGCGCCACTCCGCGTGGCTACTGCTTCACGTCTGAGATTGGACTGTTGGAGTCAGCAAGCGCTTTGCGCACAGCAAGGGGTAGCTGTCTGCGAGCGAAAGAGGATGGAGTTGGCAGTTTCTGTGATGTGCTCTCTGAAGCCACCAAGTGTTAGATGATAATTTAGAAATTACGGGTACATGTATTATTGAAAATACCAATGTGGATGCAAAAGTCTTTCCGCAAGCAAGGCCAAGGTGTTAAATGTTTGTGACTCTCGGCTTGCCAGCGCGTTAGTGTAGATGAACTGGTTGATAATTTGCAGTTGTTGAGTATCCCCAGATTGTATGCTAACAGATTTGATCTAAAGGCTAGTTAGATACTTCCGTTTTGTAATGTTTCTAAGATTTGTTAACACAGGTATATGTAATTTTATGATTTGTATTTATGCTTTTTTAGTGAGGCTGGATAATTCTTGCTGTATACATCTTGTTGTTGTGACTCAGATATTAAAAAGGATGTAATTTTTCTAAGTAATGTAATTTCAGTTGCAGATGTTGTGAAAATCCAAACTTTATTGCGAATACAATTTCACTATTGAAAAAGTCAGTTTTAGCAATCACTCCAATCAGTACCGCCTCCCTGTCCAGGTCATATGCTCTTCAAAGACATTGAATATTTATTAAATGTTTTCATTTATTAGCCAAAAGAATTTCATGTACAATTCAAAGTATTACGGCCAGCATTGCACACCGCTGAGCCTGTAGCTAGTATATTTTATTTTTCTTCATGAGGCACCAGAATTTATCGCGATCCACCTGACACACACAGTGGTTACGGTTACTACAAGCCACGCCACAAGTTTGGAAACGGGGCCAAATTTCTAGTAGTTTACTGTCGAGTTGACGTTTTCACACACCAATGTTTTATTCATATCTTATAGAAACTAGCAGTACGGCAATAAACAGCCTTTTAAACACGCCGCTAACGGCAATCAAGTAATTTATAACAATACAACAGTTTAAAAAAATTTAAAGAACATTAGTAAACAGGCTACTAAAGTAAATACGGAACTTTCTTAATAAAGTACGGTGAAGTATTGAAGCTACCAACACCGCCATTTAAAAAAATCAATGGTTTCAGCAAACACATGATTACTGGCAAAAAAAGAAATGGAGGAATTTAAAAAAGTTTTTAAACAAAAGTGTCCTAGAATATCATTAGAACATAACAGATATGACGGACGTATAAGGCGGCCACAAATCACCCACCCAGGGATCCTCAAGCTAGGCAGAATACTGACCAATTTAAATACGCCCGTAAACACAATTGCCACTCTCAGGCTGGTCACTGCACCGACATTTAGCCAGCGAAAACTTGTAATAAGATGTGCATGTATGCTTTCCCGGCGTATACAGCTGGCGAAGAGTTCTCGGGCTTCCACCGAAGATGATGAGTGTGTCACTCGTCGAAACGTCGCAGTTTGAAGACACCGCCACCCGGCTGGAAGCCCGAGAACTCTTCGCCAGTTGTAATAAGATGGCTTAACTTGCTGACAGAATGAGAGCCAACCTCGTGCAAGGAAACATTACATCACACAGTCCTGAATGAGCGACCACATGACCAACCAACAAGAAGCATGAATTTACTCATAACACACGACAGAATAGGGAAACAATTAAACTGCCAAAACTGCACCTCCCATCGGGCAATAACGAGAGGAAGAGAAAAGATCACGGTCTTCAATTACACCGGTGCCGGGGACAGGAAACCCGATCGCCGGAGGCCACAAGGCAGAAGAGACACTGGTTACGCAAACTTATTACTTAGTGATTAAAGCATCCACTAACATAACTTGCTCGAACAGGCAGTACACGACCTCCGATGGCCAGGATCCACACATCCGACCGCGCACACGTCGCCAGTGAACCCAACACGCCACGGTCACGCGACAACACGCTGTCACCGGGGTTCACGTCTTCTCTGCAACGTTGACGGGTAGTGACCGCTCCTTCATGTTAGAGGTCTTTTTTTTTTAAACTCCAGTGTTGAAACGGAGGACTTAAAGAGGCTTGTTAACGTCCCACCAAGGTGAAATGAACAGCAACTACTCGTGGGGCGATTCTGTATACAACAAACCCGCGGGGAGCTCTTCCGTCAACTCGACCCGCTCGTTACACACAACCGACATACATCACGTGGCGACTCGGTACAACCGACCACGGCTGGTCCGCGCAGGCGAGCCACACTGCCCTCCCGTGTCCACCAGACTCTCTCTGCACACGAAGTTACTACCGGTCAATGATCTCACTTCCTCCATAGCAGTTTGCCGGACGCAAAAACGCAGATATCGATAGCAGAGAGAAAAGACAACCAAGCAGCCACTTAACGACAGACGTCATATAAAACAAACATGTCAGGGGAAGAAAAGGAAAACCAATGCAATCTAAACACAAGGTGTAGCACGAGTCGATACACGGCTCACCACCGTTGCTGCTTTAGAGGTAAGACAATTTTATTTATTTATTATGTGCACATGGACCAAGGTTACCAGTTTTGAACAGGGCCAAAGGATTCAATGCCTAAGGGGTTCAAAATGGCTATGAGCACTATAGGACTTAACATCTATGGTCATCAGTCCCCTAGAACTTACAACTACTTAAACCTAACTAACCTAAGGACAGCACACAACACCCAGTCATCACGAGGCAGAGAATTGCCTAAGGGGCTGAATGTATTTTGCAGGGATTGTGTTTCTTCATTGGTATTTGGAGTTACATTGCCCAGTCAGTTCGTATTGTAGTCTCTGCTAACAATAACACTGAGTTAGTACACCACTTGCAGTTACAACACTCTACACGATAACTCCAGTTTTGCATCGATTCCTCCGTCAAGCATTCATTCAATAACTTTTAAAGAGCGTTACACTTTCATTTAAAGTACTAGAAGGGACATTTTTAAAGAACGGTACATGGGAAACAGAAGGTATTGCTTGCTTGGCGTGGCTTGCTCGCTCTTCCGATTTGAATCCAATACAGCACATCTGGGATGCAATAGACAGATGGGTTACACCACGTCAGCATCCACCAATCGGTCTCCAAGACCTGCTAGTTGCTCTACAAGGAGAAAGGGCGTTATTGCCTCAAAATATCCGCTTGCTTAGCTGGGTGGTAACGTGCTTGCCTCCCATGCACTGGGCCTGGGTTCGATTCCCGGCCGGGTCGGACTGGGTGTTGTGTTGTCCTCATCATCATCTCATCCTCATCATCGGCCACAAGTCGCCCAGTGTGGCGGCGACTGAAATAAGACTTGCCCTAGGTGGCCGACCCGAATGGGACCTCCCGGCCAACAATACCATACCTTCATTTCATTTACTTCATTGCCTCAAAATGAGATTGGCAACGTGATTCACAGCATCCCCCGTCATTGTAAGAGCCTGTATTACTGCCAGAAGTGCTCACACCCCATACTGAGCACATTAACCAGTTGTCAGAATGTGTGTGCAAATACGTTCAGTTGAGGAAAACCAAGGAGAAAACTGAAAGGAGAAAAAACGAGATAAGTAACGACTGAAAGGAGATACTATACATTTACTCTTTTATACTGCAGTCGTCAGTTTTTTTTTTTTTTTTTTTTTTTTTTTTTTTTTTTTTTTTTTTTTTTTTTTTGAAGAAGTAATGCATTCGCACCGACCATGTCTTGAAGTATATCCACCTGATACTTCGAACACTTTGGTGCTGTTTTGTTGTTTTACATTTCGCCAAACAAACGAAAGGACAAATAGTGCACTGTAAACAAGCTTCTCATGTTGACATTAGTGATATGTGACAATGTTGTCACTCAAGAGCGGTTTTCTAGCAAACCTACGTAATAGGCGGCCGTCAGGATATTCATATCTCCATTAACATCTTTGTAATTGCAGGGCGCTTTCCATTGCAATACACGGATTTAACAGCCGTGAAATGCATGGTAGGCTGACGACGTTCTGCTGATCGGCGATTAACGTCGGTGCACAGCAGAAACATATTAAACGCAGTTTGCTTTTAACCGTGATTACGGGACCTTGGTTATCTAGTTTTTTTCCACCGTGGTTGGTGCACTCGTCCGTCTGTGTGACTGCTATCAAGTATTATTACCATATGAGAAATGCTAGTTCCTTTCAAATAATTATCGATGTATTTTATGTTATTTCCACCGCTAACTTCATGGCATCTCTGTTCGACTCCGCCATGTGAAGGTAAGAACAGCATATTAGCGATGGCTGCTCTCCGCCATGTGAATTTTGTTAATTATATGAAAATGCATTACAATAATCGACTTTCCGTGTTGTAACTTCTGTCCAATCTCCTCAGCCTCCTAAGTAATTTTATTGGAACCCTCTGAAAGCAGGTAAAACAACCGATAGCTTTCCACGGTCGGGACAAACAGATTAAATTCCGTTTTATACCGCTCAAGTGGAACGGAAATTGAAAAGAAACCGGACGGGTAGAGCATTATCACACACTTTTGGAGTTTCCCTCATAGCGGCACCAGAAAGAGACACCCAGCGACATCACTGGTAACAGGAGTGACTCCACTACTTTTCAGACGTGTCCCGTTTCTGTTTTCAGTACCACGACTGACGAGTTTATGAAGTCTTGAAAGAGAACTAACGTCGCCATATTGCATTTGTCATCGTCATACGCGCTCATTACCTGACGTAGTGGGGTGCGTCCGCTTTTACAACACTATCGTATACCTGATAAACTGGAAAGCAGCCTTTGCATATTTGATTTGGTAAAGGCGGAAGCTGTAATCGTTTGTTCTCATGGTCTCCGTAACGTTACCTTCAACACGATTCCGCAAGTCCACATGTTTCCCGCACAGTTGTTAATCTACGTCGACGCAGAGATCGTCCAACTCGTTTCCCTGGCGAGTCCTCCAGATCTCTCACGCGTGGAGAATGTCTGATTTACCGAGAAACTGTCACGCCACCCCTGGCGAGTCACTATGCCTGCTGAACTCTGCTACGGAGATGAAGCGCCATGGAATGAGGTACGCCTATCTATCATTCAAGCTGAGTTTAACTCGATGCCAGTCTGCGTTAGAGCCATTATTGCTGTCAGTTACGGCAAATATGTGTGCGAAATATAGCGTCCTGCAAACTTTCAAAACGCCAACATATTATTTCCTCTCCCTACCATAATATATACGCACCTTAATTAAATTTCGTTATTTGCTATCGAAGGAGAAAGAGGAAAAAAAGTGAGATATTTCATAACTGTTTTAATATCGATGTCTAACAAACATATAAGTATGAAAGTTACGGCATTTAGATGTAGCGAAAGCAGCAATGGCGCCGTTCCATTACCATGTCTCACCTGAGGTCGGGATTACGTTGGGCTACTAATGGGCTGCACATTCTCCATTCAGAGAAGCAGTCTAAGTAGGCACAAAACCGTGTTACTAACTCCCACACAGCTCAAAGTCCTCTCCAGCAAGGAACCTCGGCTCTTTGCAGTGCGACGTCCATCAACGTTGCAGCAAACATCACCAAAGCGTAACACATTAAAAATGTACGATGTGCTGTGAGTGAAGCACGGATTAGTTCCCGCAACGTCCCTCTCAAATCTAGTTCGTCGTTAGTAATTGTGGAACCAACGAACGACATTCTTTGTATACTCAGACATTGATCACTTGTCGTTAAATTAGAATTGTGAATTCAGTACCCTAAATTTCGTACTTTCGCTAACATTGGGCTATGACTTTCAAACTGTCTTTTAACTGTAATGCTAGTTACCCAATGAATAACTAAAACATTCTTATGACGAGAAACCAAAAAGAGTAGATTCCGTGCGGTTGGGGCCATACTTATCTAAAACTACATAATTTATAAGACCACATCAGAAACGCAACGTACCAAGCCGCAGAAAAACAAATGTAGTTAATAAGGAAATACTTCAGAAAATGCAAAAAAAAAAAAAAAAAAAAAAAATGGATCAAATGGCTCTGGGCACTACGCGACTTAACTTCTGAGGTCATTAGTCACCTAGAACTTAGAACTAATTAAACCTAACTAACTTAAGGACATCACACACATCCATGCCCGAGGCAGGATTCGAACCGGCGACCGTAGCGGTCGCTCGGCTCCAGACTGTTGCGCCTAGAACCGCACGGCCACTATGGCTGGCTCAGAAAATGCAAAGTAAATCAGAAATTACTACCGAAGAAACTGCCTGGAGATCGAAAGATTTATGTGTAAAAATAAAATTACGAAAAAGGCGATTAGCAAAAAGATAAGAACCGACCTGCGATAGTCAGATACACTACTGGCCATTAAAATTGCTACACCAAGAAGAAGTGCAGATGATAAAAGGGTATTCATTGAACAAATATATTATACTAGAACTGATATGTTATTACATTTTCACGCAATTTGGGTGCATAGATCCTGAGAAATCAGTACTCAGAACAACCACCTCTGGCCGTAATAACGGCCTTCATACGCCTGGACATTGAGTGAAACAGAGCTTGGATGGCGTGTATAGGTACAGCTGCCCATGCAGCTTCAACACGATACCACAGTTCATCAAGAGTAGTGACTGGCGTATTGTGACGAGACACTTGCTCGGCCACCATTGACCAGATGTTTCCAATTGGTGAGAGATCTGGAGAATGTGCTGGCCAGGGCAGCAGTCGAACATTTTCTGTACCCAGAAAGGGCCGTACAGGACCTGCAACATGCGGTCATGCATTATCCTGGTGAAATGTGGGGTTTCGCAGGGATCGAAAGAAGGGTAAAGCCACGGGTCGTAATACACCTGAAATATAACGTCCATTGTTCAAATTGCCGTCAATGTGAACAAGAGGTGACCGAGACGTGTAACCAATGGCACCCCATACCATCACGCCGGGTGATACGCCAGTATGGCGATGACGAATACACGCTTCCAATTTGCGTTCACTGCGATATCGCCAAACACATGATGCTGTAAACAGAACCTTGATTCATCCGGAAAAATGACGTTTTGCCATTCGTACACCCAGGTTCGTCGTTGAGTACACCATCGCAGGTGCTCCTGTCTGTGATGCAGCATCAAGGGTAACCGCAGCCATGGTCTCCGAGCTGATAGTCCATGCTGCTGCAAACGTCGTCGAACTGTTCGTGCACATGGTTGTTGTCTTACAAACGTCCCCATCTGTTGACTCAGGGATCGAGACGTGGCTGCACGATCCGTTACAGCCATGCGGATAAGATGCCTGTCATCTCGACTGCTAGTGATACGAGGGCGTTGGGATCCAGCACGGCGTTCCGTATTACCCTCCTGAACCCACCGATTCCATATTCTGCTAACAGTCATTGGATCTCGACCAACGCGAGCAGCAATGTCGCGATAGGATAAACCGCAATCGCGATAGGCTACAATCCGACCTTTATCAAAGTCGGAAACGTGATGGTACGCATTTCTCCTCCTTACACGAGGCATCACAACAACGTTTCACCTGGAAACGCCGGTCATCTGTTGTTTGTGTATGAGAAATAGGTTGGAAACTTTCCTCATGTCAGCACGTTGTAGGTGTCGCCACCGGCACCAACCTTGTGTGAATATTCTGAAAAGCTAATCGTTAGCATATCACAGCATCTTCTTCCTTTCGGTTAAATTTCGCGTCTGTAGCACGTCATCTTCGTGGTGTAGCACTTTTAATGGGCTGTAGTGTACATAGCGATCATAATTCAATCTGTTGTGTACAGCGTCTTGAAACGTCTCATTAAATGAGGTAACAACTCAGAATCATGCATCAGTATGAGTGTTTGTGATATACTAAATAAAATTATGGATGAAAATTTATTGCCACTCAGGCAGTTGATCACTGGGCATACATACAAGAATTCCGCTGACGTAAGTATCAGTACTTCCTAATTATCAAGGGCACATCCTGATCCCTACTCTACGCGCCCCCGCCCCCACCCCAAGCGCCACACAGCCCTGCCTGTTATCAAGAAATTGAATGCAAAGTCAGCTCTCCACCCTTCGAGCATTTTCCATAGTAATTTGATTGTTTATTCGTCGTCATTCTCTGTCCAGCACGAAGCGCCGTTAGCGGCAGCAAACAGACTCTCGGTACGTGTTTTGTCAGCCCACCTCTATTATTATTTTGTGTGTGTGTGTGTGTGTGTGTGTGTGTGTGTGTGTGTGTGTGTGACGCTCTACTCAGGTCTTCTTTGTTATTATTATTACAGATGAAGACACGCAAGTGTTGCACATGTCTCACCAGCAGGCGCTCTCCACAAAAGCACAGCCACAGCAGTCTATTGCTACAAGAGTACTGTTATTCACCAACACTTACAACGTCACTGCCAGTGGCTCTTGTGCCACGAAGTTGCGTGGACGAGGTACAGACTAACACATTGATACATTTATCAGAACCAAGTTATTTGAAATACACATAATGACCACAACTAGCATTAAATTCTCCGGCTCTTGATCAAAGCTCGTTAATTTACAAAAGCAAATCTTTAAAAATGATTAAAACTATTTACTATTAAATTTTAACTCGACGTCCCCGCAAAAGAACTGAAGGCTTTACTGAATTTTAAGAAAAGGTCGTGGCGTCGATAGTTCCGATGACACAGCATCGGCACACGCTCGCAGGTTGGCACTACGAGAGCGGACGAACTGCGCCGACCACAGCGCCCTCTAGCAGAAGCTGTGGAGCTCAACGAGCGCCGCTCTGCTTTCTGCCCAGTTGATCAAGAGCAGACGACCAAGCAGCTTAGCGTCTACTTCATAGGGGGCTAGCCATTACAGACTTTGCCTTTGTCACTTTAATGATAATTTGTCCAGCTACTAGTAACTGTTAGCTTTGATACATGGACAACGGCTTCGCACCTACTTGCTCATCTTTTCCAAAAGTTACGTATATCTCATTGACTAATATGCTCTATTAAATGCGCTTTTACTTTACATGCAGTACCGAAGTGCTTTATCTCTCCTGCTCCCACTCGCTTCTTTCATGCGGCCTATTTTGCAGATCACAGGAGCAGACCCACGCGCCGCCTTCCAGGCGGGATACAAAACAACACCCAAGTATTTACAGCAGTAATAAACCATAAAGTCAATTCGACATTTAGCCACTTAAAGGCCACTAAATCTAATAGAGCCATAATGTAGCTGGTACTTCACTTAATGCCCGGAACACGTAGTTAAAACAGACATAATCGAATTAACCAAAAGATTAAAAGGGATTCACCGACCACCCATACCAACTAAATTTACCTGTAGACGTATAGAGATTAATTCTGCACCATAATCCATATTCATAAATGTTTAAGGATGGAAGCTCGACTCATACAATGATTTACATTAACAAAACAACAACTCCAGAGTCATTATAAGCAATACCACACACTAATAGTAATAATAATATTACTAATCATAATCGTAATCATAATAATAGAACTGTCGATCAGCAACAAATTAAGTAACTGGCAAAATCACAAAGCATCAACTAAGATTAATGAAATAACTTTAAACAATATGTTTCGTGCCGAGAACATTAACCTGACGTTTCAGTGTACATCTAGTGCCCATTACAGGATGGCGCAGTATTGAGCAGGACTACTTCACTGTGACATCATTTGCAATTTAGGTGTGCACGGCCACGTTACATGGTACAGAACAAGGCGTCAGACAGTCTGTAAGGAAACTGTTTTAATTCTGGAAATGATTGCACATTAATGAGTCATGCTATGGTCTTAAGTTTCATAGTTAAAAGAGCATCAGACATCGTAAGATTATTTACTTTCAGACCTTCGCACAGAATGCCTACAGAATATGAGTGGCAACAGGTATTTCTGAATGACAATTCAAACACGCAACATAGGCGCCACCCGCGATTACTGGTACTAAGTTATTTGAAATAATAGTCGAGTATCCACAATATATGGTTCAAATGGCTCCGAGCACTATGGGACTTAACATCTGAGGTCATCGGTCCCTAGAACTGAGAACTGTTGTACCTAACTAACCTAAGGGCATCACACACATCCATGCCCGAGGCAGGATTCGAACCTGCGACCGTAGCGGCCGCGAGGTTCCAGACTGAAGCGCCTCGAACCGCTCGGCCACATCGGCCGGCTATCCACAATAAACACTGACACTTATGATGGCAACACAATAGCAGTATGTGGAGTTTAATGTACTTTGCAGTACAGTACTGAAGAATGTAGCATAAAACTCAGTTGCATATCCAGGCGTAACCAGATAGGAGTATAGCTCCTCTTCCAGGAATTGCAGCTACAGTATTCATGTACTACCATCTCGTAGTCGTGTCCCTCTCCGTCCATGTCAGTAAGGTCAAGCCAACGCCCAAGCAACAGCGTTCTGCATCCAAACAGAAATACTGTAGCTCGCACTGAACACACCGCCTTCCGTTACAAGACCGGCGCCAGACACATGGTGCACCAAGCAAACCTTAGTATCTCCACTTCGCGCTTCAGCCGGACTACAACTCCTGGTTCCCACATACCCAGCACGGCCTCTGGGTGGCGCCATCATTGCATGCAAAGAATCTAGGAACTGGAGGTGTCCCAGATGTAAGGTGTCAAACAAATAATACATCTTACATTTAGTTCCTGAAACAATTCCGGTTAAATCGATACGTCACGTGACATACTTACATGGAAATGTATGAATTATTTACAGACAAAGAGAATAAACAAGCCAGTTTTCATGAGTATTAACCACTAACATTCACACTAGTAATTGCGCTCAAGTAATTTCCCAGACCCAAGCTATGAGATGCAGTTCTGAAGAAGGAGAATTTTATAACGGCAATGCCTGTCCCACGTAGGCGAACTCTTCATAGTGGATCCAATGAGACGCTGGAGCCACTGTGCCCACTGCCAGCGACAAAAGCTGTCCTTTTCCCTGCTTTTAATGACGATCCTTTGGAAAGCCTTTCTAGAGGAACATGGTTGGAGATGGCAGATAAACGTCCAGAGATATAGCCACCTGTGTTAAAACTCGCATGAAAGAAAAAGCTCTTTATCGCAGTATTATGTAGCAGAAATGAAACTCTGCCTACGAAAGAAACAACATATGTAATAGGCAACAAAAACTCTAGTGGGTGGATTAATAACAAGTACGAACACTCTGACTAGCCAGAAAGAAAACGAGTGGCCACCACCTTTGATATAGGCAAATGTAAAGAGAAGAACTCGCTCTTTCTCTGGCAGAAAATCGCCGAGTGCTTGAGTAAGGCGGCTTGCGCCATGCTGAGGCGATTGCGAGAGTCATTAGGTTAACACGGTGTATATAGGCTTGTCTTAACTCATAAGGACTTAAATTGTAAAGAATCGCGTCGAGCACTGACAGTTAACGCTTGCGAGCGATTTGAAGCCAACGACGTATGTTCTATTCCAGCCAAATAACGTGTACCACGCCAGTTAGCTAGGGACCAACTAGGAGTCTCTGCTTCACCGAAGACGTAGGAAATGTGTGAGACTGGGATTTAACAGTCGAGATAGAATAGATTCTCAGGTTCACAGCTCGCGCCGACAGCCGCCATTACCGCCGACGACGAAAGGTGAACACGCACGCTTGCACTGCACCAGCAAGTGATGTTCAAGCCACACTCAGAACTGCAGTCGTCTCCGTCTCTCCTATCTTTTCGTACATTCAACCATGATCTCTATTAAACATATTCATGATTGTCGGGCTCAATTGAAGCAGAAACAACAGGTATCCGATCTAACGAATAGGATTGGACAGCAGCTGTAGAGTCCTTTATACCTTTAATTTTCGGAATTGTTTTAACTGTGTACTTCTTCTTGATTGCTTTATATCGACCTCCATCCATGAATTGGTTATTTTAGTTCTGCATTTTTAGCTTAATTGATATCTCTGTTCCAAATTGTATTTAATTGTTTGTAATTTATCAACCCCAGACATGCTCACGACCAGCATACTATTAAAGATCGTTATAATAGTTAGGAATATCGCTTCACAGTTGTGAACACCCTACATTAATATTTTACCATCCTGTATGTAGTCACGAATTCATACTTAGAGAAAATATAAACCTGAATAAGGCAAATCAAAAATTTTCAGTTTTTGTTAACATATGGTCACGCCTGAATCCGTACACCAAGTTCTATTAGCGATAACGTTTCTCATACAGGGAGTGTAGTGGAACCGAAATTGATATCATTGTCTGATTACATCACTGTCTGTTTTGCTGCACTCTTCTGAACTCAGAATGCTTGAGATGGTATCTTCCTTCCTTGCGGGCCATAGGTTCACACCAAATTCCTAAAACACCCACAGAGTGTCCTTGCACATCCGTTGTAGGACGATAGATCAGCCAGTCTCACATATGTTAGATGGGTCAACGATGTCTGGCACACACTAAATACACGAAAGTAGGATTGCCACCTGACAATGGCTTTAAAGTAATAGAAAACACACAATGTGTCAGGGCTGTATTGCAGTATTCACAGCATCAATGGGACTACTCATGCTGTATGGTAAGGGATATGAAGAAGATGATGAGTAACCCATCTCATACCCCTATTGATGTTAAAATGTTAGGATACTAACGTGTACATAGTTGATATGTATGGTGAGGCAATGTTAGAATTAAATTCATGGAACATGCAAGTGCTGTTAAACGCAAAGATCTGTATAATTCATCAAATGTTGTGACAGATTGTGCTGCTGGCACCAGTATGTAAGAGGGACATACATTTATTATTTCCACAACAAGAGCATAACTGTAGACAAAGTGGAGCAATGCATCAATGCCTGTATTCCTCCAGTCTAAAAGTGTGTAAGTGTTGAGCCTACAACCATAAAATCTGAATTTTCTGAAGGAATGCCAATGTATGTAACTGTGCCTAAAAGGCCGAATCCAAGATGCATAGAGAACAATTATTTGGACAGAACTGGAAAACTGAGTTGCTTCAACCCTGCAATAACCATAATGGTGAAAGGATCAAACAACACACAGTTAAATAGCAAATTAATTTATGTTTTGACTACCAAATGGAGGTTTTCACAGCAGCAACAGCCTGTGTCAGGAGTGATATACTAAATCTGTTGCTATGTAAATAAATATATCCTACAAAAATGTTTCGTTGTTTTCAGCCCAATCAACCGCACACATTTACAGTTTATAAAGAAGGTATGTTCACTGATAGATAGATTCACCTATATGACAACAATAACAATAACTTTAAATATTTGGTGCCAATTAGATGTGCTGAGTGAATGTGCTACCTCTGATACTGAGACGCTTATCAGCCGTGCAGTAGCCAGTGTAGGTCAGCGTAGCAACAGCTGCAACTCTTCACAGTGTACATTAACTGCCTAGAATAGTTTCCTAAATGTTTTAACTATTCATTCATAGACATGGGTACTGTATTCATAGATTTAAAAGTACACAACAAGGACCATCGCTCTCCATCTCGTATCAAAGGTAGTTATAACCCTGATGAATTGGCAGTGGAGGTTAGCGTGTACACACCTGGAAATGGAAAAAAGAACACATTGACACCGGTGTGTCAGACCCACCATACTTGCTCCGGACACTGCGAGAGGGCTGTACAAGCAATGATCACACGCACGGCACAGCGGACACACCAGGAACCGCGGTGTTGGCCGTCGAATGGCGCTAGCTGCGCAGCATTTGTGCACCGCCGCCGTCAGTGTCAGCCAGTTTGCCGTGGCATACGGAGCTCCATCGCAGTCTTTAACACTGGTAGCATGCCGCGACAGCGTGGACGTGAACCGTATGTGCAGTTGACGGACTTTGAGCGAGGGCGTATAGTGAGCATGCGGGAGGCCGGGTGGACGTACCGCCGAATTGCTCAACACGTGGGGCGTGAGGTCTCCACAGTACATCGGTGTTGTCGCCAGTGGTCGGCGGAAGGTGCACGTGCCCGTCGACCTGGGACCGGACCGCAGCGACGCACGGATGCACGCCAAGACCGTAGGATCCTACGCAGTGCCGTAGGGGACCGCACCGCCACTTCCCAGCAAATTTGGGACACTGTTGCTCCTGGGGTATCGGCGAGGACCATTCGCAACCGTCTCCATGAAGCTGGGCTACGGTCCCGCACACCGTTAGGCCGTCTTCCGCTCACGCCCCAACATCGTGCAGCCCGCCTCCAGTGGTGTCGCGACAGGCGTGAATGGAGGGACGAATGGAGACGTGTCGTCTTCAGCGATGAGAGTCGCTTCTGCCTTGGTGCCAATGATGGTCGTATGCGTGTTTGGCGCCGTGCAGGTGAGCGCCACAATCAAGACTGCATACGACCGAGGCACACAGGGCCAACACCCGGCATCATGGTGTGGGGAGCGATCTCCTACACTGGCCGTACACCACTGGTGATCGTCGAGGGGACACTGAATAGTGCACGGTACATCCAAACCGTCATCGAACCCATCGTTCTACCATTCCTAGACCGGCAAGGGAACTTGCTGTTCCAACAGGACAATGCACGTCCGCATGTATCCCGTGCCACCCAACGTGCTCTAGAAGGTGTAAGTCAACTACCCTGGCCAGCAATATCTCTGGATCTGTCGCCCATTGAGCATGTTTGGGACTGGATGAAGCGTCGTCTCACGCGGTCTGCACGTCCAGCACGAACGCTGGTCCAACTGAGGCGCCAGGTGGAAATGGCATGGCAAGCCGTTCCACAGGACTACATCCAGCATCTCTACGATAGTCTCCATGGGAGAATAGCAACCTGCATTGCTGCGGAAGGTGGATATACACTGTACTAGTGCCGACATTGTGCATGCTCTGTTGCCTGTGTCTATGTGCCTGTGGTTCTGTCAGTGTGATCATGTGATGTATCTGACCCCAGGAATGTGTCAATAAAGTTTCCCCTTCCTGGGACAATGAATTCACGGTGTTCTTATTTCAATTTCCAGGAATGTATTTATTCTTTTTTATTAATCGTGCACTAATCCTTTCAGCCAATACATGTAGGCCTCACCTGTTGTTGGGGAATTAAATGAATTAAATCAGTAGCGATGGATCCGATGCTTTACTGGCTGGTAAGATATGAAAAATAGACAGTGTAAATTAATGACATCGTAGTGAAAAAAAAGTGAGTGGAGTAGTACCAAATCTGGATATTGGCAATTGTTAATTATATAAATGTTCAAAAGTACAGACACTACATATATATATTTCGTATGCATACTACAAACAATTTACAATAAATTCATACATTATAGAATAATCTGTCCTCTATAAAATTTAAAATATTACAATGTTAATTCGTAAAATAAAATACATAGAACATTATATACAGTATAATAACATATAATACAGCCTTTGCTTCATATCTCATTCTCCCAGAAGTCCACATCTGCTGTCGCTATTTTGCTGCACGCCATCAGGTCTTGGATTGGGTTTCAACTGATTTTTATTGTAATAGTTGGTGAGATTTTCCAGGTTCTCAAATATTATTTCCTCAATATCCTTGTAGTCTGGTGCCTGAACTGCTATTGCCCTATCATCAGCATAGATGAAAGATCTTGACCAGGGACTAATAGGTTGGTCATTTGTGTAAATACTGAATAACATGGGGCAAGAACACTGTCGTGGGGAAGCCCATTTCTTTGTAGTCGCCATCTGCTCTTGTTACCCTGGAGCTCAACAAAATATCTTCTGTTAAATAGAACTGATTTGAGTACAGCAGTGAGTTGAGGGCTTTTTGTTGTTTTCTGAACTTTCGCAGTGAGATTTCTGAGGTTGATATGCTGCCGTCAAATCTATAAACGCCACCTCTATAGCCAGTCTTTTCTCAAACCCATCTTCATTATACTGGGTAAGGCTGAGAATTTGACTGGTACAAGATTTGCCAGTCCGAAATTCTACCTGTTCTTTTATTATGATGCCCTCAATCAGCTCTTTGAATCTGTTTAGTATCAGTCTTTCAAAAAGTATGTAAGTTGTACACAATAGAGAGATCGGCCGATAACTCAGGATCTTCTGGGTCCTTACCAGGCTTCAGAATTGCAATTATTTTTGTCTGCCTCCAGATTTTAGGGATTCGTCCAGTCGCCCAAGAGCAGTTCATTAGTTCCAACAGCCACAATTTAGAGCGAACACCAGGTACCGGCCGTTCATTTTTAATATCGTCTATGCCTGCGGCCTTCCCAGTCTTTAAATCTATGATTGCTTCGTTCATTTCTGATAATGTAAATGTGTGATCGAGTGTTTTCATTACGTTATTCTTGGGAAGCATTTAGTTTTCTCGTATGCCCTTTCTTCAGTCTGTGTTCCGCTTTACCGTTTTTCAGCAACTGGGAGGCTATTTGGTTTGCTGTAACGCCAACAAAGCCTGGTGTACCTGCAGATATACCATCTGGCTTTCTGAGCAGTCTCCACGCTTCCGACTACTGTGGGTCATGTTAATACTTTCTACAGTGTGTTACCGCTTCTGACTTCTATTTTTAATCATTGTTGTTATGACTTCTTCTCCGGCCTCCATTGTTTCTGGGGAGAATGGATTGGCGTCATAGAGATCACAATACGTTTCGTATTTCGTTTTTGTCTCTTCGGTGTAGCCTGGTGTGTACGATTTTCTACATCATCTCGGTATACTCTGCCGTGCACAGTATTTTAAAGCTATAATAAGCTTACTGTAGTTTTCTGGTAGAGGTTTAAGAAATGAAAGTTTGTTGTCCACTGCTTTCGAGGAAGCTTCCCAGTTAGCTTTTTGGAAATTAAATCTGGAACGGGAAATTGTTGGTTGTATCACTGGGTTGATTTTACAGAGTTTGGACGGTGCTGGGACTTTGGGATGGGTTTCAATACGAGCTTTTGGATTATGTTCGCAAGAGTATTGCTAGTGAAATATAAATCTGGATTATGGAGCTTGTTGGTTTCAGCCCACTGTTCCACTAGTTCCCCATCTTCGTTAGTTTGTGTGTATCCCCAGGCCACATTGTGACTGTTGAAGTCTCCCATTATCATGTCTGGTATATCCTTGTTCATCCCCAGTGGTGTACTGAACTGATATGGTATGTTGGCCGGCTTATATACAGAGTAGACGTTTATATGTTTATGTTAGCAGACTTACAGAGACTATTTCTACGCTATTCTGATCAGTAGTTCTACCTTCTGTGATTTTGAGATCGTCGTGACGAAAATTGCATTTCCGTATTGGTTATGGGGAATCTCTTTGATTAGCTACATGCCAGGTATTTTTAGCCTTGTGGAGTTTCCTGGAGACACAGAACATCGCACCTATAATCCTTGCACATATTTGAAATAAGATCTTGTTTTGCATCTGACAGTCCTTCTGTGTTAAATGAGATAATTGTCAGAGTCGGCTCTGAAAGGAGCCTTTTGTGATCTCTCATTTTCCGCACTCTCATGAGGTTTGTAGTCGCTGGGTAGAAAGATTAGCCGGCAAAATGCCGTTGCCCAGGGGACGTTCGAGTGGATCTCACTCTTCTTGGAGGTTCTTTCTTTGTCCCCCAGATACTACATGGGATCCTCGGATGCGATTCATAATATGTAAAATGAAGGATTAGGGGGAGAAAGGAAAGGAAAGGCAAAGGGCTATTGGTGGTAGCTGCATTAGGACTTTGTGCGGCACCAGCGGTGGCGAGTGAAAATATGTGCTGTACGGGGATTCGAACCGAAGTGTGTGGACTATCTCGGCACAAGTGTCAAATATCCGCAGTCCTTCTCAATGTCCTCCACGTTCGAAGCTTTGAGATTCAAACAGGAAATCAGACATACTTGAGCATTTACACAGAATGTGGTGGACTCATTGCGCATCAAGATAAATCTATTATAAGAATGCGTGGTTTCTGTCACCACATGGAATCCGCAGATATAGTGCATTTTATGTAAACTGAATGAGGAATGGGGGAGAAAGGAAAAGAAAGGGACTACTGATATCAGCTGAATCAGGACTTCGTGCGGCATCAGCTACGTCGACGGAAAATGTCTATTGGACCTGGATTTGAACCCATGTTCTCCTGCTGACAAGGTAGTTACGGACTGGAGATAGGTAGCACTAGGTGGGAATGTGGACGAGCTGAAGGCATGCCAAGACAGTCCGTGCAATTGCGGTAAACACCGTGTCCGAGTGGCAAAGCCTAGAAATCAGGAGTTCTTGTGTTCGAATCCTGGTTCAGCACACATTTTCACTCATCTCCGCTTATGCACACGATGTCCTGATGCAGCTGGTATCAATAGTCACTTTCCTTTCTTTTTCCTCCCTTCTCTTTCAGTTTACATAATATATTTGGTACGTTGGGTTCGCTGGTGTAGCACTGGCATAACAAGTACGTCACATGCGACATACACAGGGGTGACGTCATTTTGCCGTTATTACCTTTCTGTAAAAGTTCCTAACTTATGTAACAATAGTGCACTATTGCTCTCAGCCAATAGCTATAAGGCTCAACAATTCTTAGGCAATTTGCTGTGTAGTTACCGGATTTTTGTTGGAATTTAGACATGCATAGTTATAAATCGTAGATTCTATTGCGATTGTAGTAATCGAATTACATTGTGCACCATAGTCAGCTTATCTGCCGTACACAAGCATTAGACTCATACAGGCTCCATTTTCGGGACGAAATGTAAGTTTATGTCTCTTCTACAATACTAACAGTTCATGATTGTAGACCTGGGGTACCATTGGTGGTTATAGGGGGAAATGCTGATAACCAGTTTTGTAACCTGGTATGGAGCATTAAGTGTCTACCAAGCTATGGCTCCTATTGGTCCACCCCTGCATCTACGCAGAAGCGCCAAATAAACTGGTATAGGCATTCGTATTCAAATACAGAGATATGTATACAGGCAGAATATAGTGCTGCCATCGGCAACGCCTATATAAGACAACAAGTGTCTGCCGGAGTTCTTAGATTGTTTACTGCTTCTCAGTGGCAGGTTATCAAGATTTAAGTGGGTTTGAACGTGGTGTTATAGTCGGCGTAAAGCAATGGGACACGCCACCTACGAGGTAGCGATGAAGTGGGGATTTTCACGTACGACCATTTCACCAGTGTACTTTGAATATGAGGAATCAGGTAAAACATCAAATCTCCCACATCGCTTCCGCCGGAGAAAGATCTTGCAAGAACTGGACCAACGACGACTGAAGAGAATCGTTCAGCGTGACAGACGTGCAACCCTTCTGCAAATTGCTGCAGATTTCAATACTGGGCCATCAACAAGTGTCAGCGTGCGAACTATTCAACGAAACATCACCCATATTGGCTTTCGGAGTTGAAGGGGTCCTCGTGTACCCTTGATGCTCGACACAAAGCCTTACGCCACGCTTGGGCCCGTCAACACCGTCATTGGACTGTTGACGATTGAAAACATGTTGCCTGCTCGGACGAGACCCTTTTCAAATTATATCTAGCGGATGGAGGAGTACGGGTATGGAGACAACCTCATGAATCCATGAACCCTCCATGTCCGCAGGGGGACTGTTCAAGATGATGGAGGCTCCGTAATGGTGTGGAGCGTGTGCACTTGATATAAGACCCCTGATACGTCTAGATACGGCTCTGACAGGTGACACGTACGTAAGCATCTTGTTTGATCATCCATTCATGTCCACTGTGCGTTCCGACGGCCTTGGGAAATTCCAGTAGCACAATTCGACACCCCACACGTATATAATTGTTTTTTAGAATGGCACCAGGGACACTCTTCTGAGTTTAAACACTTCCGCTGGCCACCAGACTCCCCAGACATGAACATTATTGGGAATTTTGGGATGCCTTCCTACATGCTATTCGGAAGAGATGTCCACCCGTCGTACTCTCACGGATTTATGGACAGCCCTGCAGGATTGATGGTCTCAGTTCCCGCGAGCACTACTTCAGACATTAGTCGGGTAGTGTTGCGGCACTTCAGCGTGCTCGCGGAGGTCCTACACGATGTTAGACAGATATACCAGTCTCTTTGGCTCTTCGATGTATAACGTATGTGCAGTGTATGTACGTGCGGCGTGTATGTCGTTTGGATAGGACACAGGGGAACTGGCGACAATGTGTTATTTACAGTCGTTGCATTGTAGCACAGCTGTCTTCTATAAACCATTAAAATTAGAGCGAATTGCACCTAGTGCAACAAGGCACAAACGTAGTAATATCGTTCACAAGTTCAGCGTCTACAGATCTGACACGTTCGCCACATTTTGATACAAGTATTACCACATTGCTCGATTTCCTCTGTGCTCACGCTGTGAATGGATGTGTTTGCACTCTGTCAGTTCTGTTTCTGGCCGGTGCATGAGCATTTTTGTCTCTTTTCTCTTGGAGATTTCCGACTAGCTAATCTCTAAATTTCAGTTTTTTCCAGCAGTCTGAGCTACGCTGCCATTGATGATAAGGCAAATCCTACCAAGGGATTCAAAGGAACTGCCTGAATATAAGATGCTAGAGCAGCCTTAAGGCTGAATTGGCGTCAAAGTTTCTGACAGACAGATCAGTAACGTGCTGAACAAAGGCGCTTTGGTGGCAACGGGAGTGTTACCGAACTGTTGGGATCTTAGAAATATCCTTTGGCGTTTTATACATGCACATGTTATTGTTGCAATCCCCTATGATCACGTCCCAAGAAGGCGCAAAACAGCACGGCTGAAAATGCATGACTAACCTTTGGTGCTCCAGATCACGTTCAAATTTCGTCGAATGGAGTCGAACGGTACCTATTGGCTGCAGCCCGTACACGAGAGAAAAAACTGCACTCCAAAGGGGTACGCTTACGTTCAATAGGGATGCAGCTCCACAACGTCCTTAGGAGAGCATTAGAACGTCTGAGATTGTCAGCTGTGTGAAAAGTCGTCATGACCGTGTCCCTGTTGCTCATCGCAATGCGAGCTGTCGTTTCTGACCGCGAAATGTGTGGAAATCAGCGCCCCAGGTAAAGAGGTGGTTTCATTGGCCCATTTATGCCACCCCTGAGGCCGTTTCGTGTTGATTCTTAGTGGCATTGTGTATGAAATGATTTCCTCTGCCACTTCAAAGAAAACCGCGTGATTTTAACGCTGGGCATCGTGGTTCTGACCTCCACGTCCACCACAGAGGCTGTGACAACCTTCTGATCGCGAGACACGTCCACTGTGACGTTCGCCGGAATTTTTCCGAAATTTGGTGCCAGTGTGCCATCATTAACCCATCTTACAGCTGACATGGACTTCTGAGCTGAGGCCGTCTTTTCCCTTTTTCCTTCTATTGACACTTTGCTATTTGAAGTCTCGTCGAGCCCGAGGATGACATCGCAGGGCGCCACGCTTTTGTACCATTACAGCGGAAGGTTGTTGGCACCTTCGAGTCAAATTTCAAACTTATGTGTCAATGGAAGATAATTACTGGGTTCCGAAAAGTGATTCTTTAATTTTGTTGCACACTGTCGTAACGCTGCTAATGTAAGTAATTTATAAACACCATTATTTTATTTGAGACAGTCTCCAAGTAGATGTACCGTCTCAGTAAGCGGTACTGTGCAACATTCAGAACTTTTGTTTTGTCTTGTTGTTTAACACATACTTTTCATGTTTCTGTGTAGTCAGCATGTCAATAACTGAACACTACAGAAGCCGTGAACGAAAGCTTTAAATTCAGCATAAAGTCAAGAAACCCATTATCTTTCATTTCTGCAACGGATAATGGTTTCCAGTAGTTCTCATAGAATACTGATTGAGAAAATTTGAAGTCTGAACATTCACGTGGCGCGAGACGATGCATCGTGCGGCAACACTGCTAATGGCCGCTAAAATAGGTAATTACCCTGGTTAATGAGTCCTGCGACGACAGGCAGTGAATGTGTAATGGACTCAATATGGAGTCGTAGTCCTCCTTAGCAGACCCGTTAATACCCTGCAAGAGCACCTCCATTCCTCCGAGAAGCTTGTTGAATGTTCAGAAACTGTCGGTCATAACGTGCGTCGGTGTTACAGCTGTTCGTAGATATTGTTTAACGTGAATGTTGAAAGAAAGATGAAGGAGAATTTCATAACATCAATAAAGTGCAAAGAGAACTGATCACAGTGCTAAGAATCCTGGATGACGTAGCACTGTCTGGCAGGCATTAAGGATGACCGAGTTCTTTTACATAACGTTGTTTACGTAAACGGAAGTACGAGAATCGCCTATTTTATGAAAATAATGCGATACTTTAGAAGAATATCCTAAATTAATTTGATATGTAAAACACGCTACGGACAAAGCTTAGAGATAATAGTAAATGGAAGGAATCAAACATAATCCCAACAGGTAGAATGGGTAAGATTAAAGATAAGAATAAATAAAATTTGGGATTCTAATTGCAGGTTATTTTACGCCAAGAATAGAAAATATACAAAAAGAAGGAGATTGTTACATTACATGCAGTGGAATGCGGCATGAAGCCGTCAAAAACATGATGATTATTAAATTTTTGTCTGAAGTTGGTGGTTCTCAGCAAACCGTACACTCAGATACTTACTTAATTCGACAATTTTCTCACTGTCATTCGATACAAGTGAAGACCCGAGAATGAAATATTTCAATTTTCTCAACATCGATGACCTTATTTTGGTTTGTTACCGTTGCATTCTCCATATTCAAAAAGACTTTTCCATTATCATCACATCATAGATTCTATTGCTTCCTCCAGAACACTGGAGCCTAATAGATTATTAACAGCACTACTCTTTCTTAATTTTGGCCTTCCTTTCATTCCTTGCTCATTCAGTTTGTATGATGAACGGCCAGCGCGCTGTTTCTAAGTCTTTTTTTTTACTTTCACCACCTTTGAATCTGAAATCGGATATAAACAGCATGATTATTTATCATACTTTTGGCCTTGAACTTTCGACCTTGCATGTTGAGTAACGGAAGTGTAGCACTCCACCACTATCTTCCGCCATTTCCCACAAAACCATTGCCGGCCGTTGTGGCCGAGCGGTTCTAGGCGCATCAGTCCGGAACTGCGTTGCTGCTACGATCGCAGGTTCGAATCCTGCCTCGGGCATGGATGTGTGTGATGTCCTTAGGTTATTTAGATTTAAGTAGTTCTATCTCTAGGGGATTGATGACCTCAGATGTTAAGTCCCATAGTGCTTAGAGCCATTTAAACCATTTTGAAAAAACCACGTATCTGTTGATTAACTGCTACCACGTGCAAAAGGAGCCAAACGAGTAGAATTTGGATCCACCTGCATTCTGTCTAATACAACAGGACGTAAATTACATCCTACTAGCAATAGGTTCATGGTGCTTGACTCAGGCACGTCGATTAAGTATGCTGATGTTATGAAATCACGTGGAATTGAACGAGCACATTATGTGAGAGGTAGGGAAGGGGAATGACTGACTACTACAGTTTACTGGAGAATTCTGCTTATTTGAAGCTCACATGTAAAAGAGACTGCGTAAAGAACGCACGTGCAACCCATTCTTCATTGCTGGACAAGAGTTTTGCATCACGTATACTACGATGGAGCAGAGAAGACCATCCTTTTACGTAACGCTATTGAAGAAATTCGGAAAAGAAGCATTTGCAATAGAGTGACGAACGGTTTTTCTATCTACAGAAGAATATCAGCCATCCTTTTAGCCCCGCTCCGTGTGGAACAGGAGAAGTATGGCTCGTAGTCCAATAAGTACCCTCTGTCACGCAGCGTACATTGACTTGCGAAACATGCATAAAGATGTAACTACGTCGGACGAAATATACGTGTTCTCCCCCCCCACCCTCCCCCATTCCCCCTTCTCCAAGAAAAATCACATTTATACCGTGTTGACTCCAGCTCTGGACTTCATTCTTGTTTCAGTAGGGAAAGGAAAAGAGCACACAAGTTCCTTCGGGTACGCCCAATCTACCTGCAGCCAGTCATTGATGATCAGATCTCGTAGAACCACCAAATTGTGAGGAAGTTGCTTCCTAAGTTTCAGCTTCTACTCCAAATTTTCATTCACATATGAGAGGCTGCTGAAAAGTAAAGCCTTCGATTTTTTTGTTTGAAAACTCTTAAAGTTTTTTGAATAAAATAAACGTTAGTAACATGATCCATCCTTATTCTTCATGTCTACATATCGGCAGCTTTCTGCCGCAAGAGGACTCAGAATCATAGTATGTAACACGGCGGTGAGTAAGTAAATATGTCGGCGCTTGAGAAACAGTGTGCTGTAACCGAGTTTCTAATCACGGCAAACGTCCACACATGGTGCACGTTAACCTTCAGCATGAGAATGCCAGACCACAAACGATCGCGGCAACATCCGCATCGTTCCGACGCCTTGGGTTCATTGCCATCGAGCATCCAATTTTCAGCTGTTTCCAAAACTTAAATATCACCTTCGATGACTTCACTATGGTAGTGATGAAGCTTTGCAAGAGCAGGCGAGGTCGTGGCTCCGTTAACAAACAACATTCTATAGCGACGGTATCAACAGACTTGTCTCTCGTTGGGAGAAACGTGTTCACCGCCAGAGTGACTAAGTGGTGAAATAAATGTGTACGCATGAAGAAAAAGAATGTAGAACGTTAAATTAAAAGTATTTAAGACTCTTCATATAAAAAATTTGGAGGCAAGCCCGCGCTTATTGAGAAATTTTCTATCGAATAAAGATCCGATAATTTAGAAAACCTTTCCAGGTAAGACCCTTGGCGTTCGACAAACCCGGAAGTATTGATGCAGACAAGTCGATACGTCTCTTGTCGTCTTGAGAAAATCCATGGCATACTTATCACCAAGATGCAAAAGAGCAGGTTATTGAGAGGTACCCTACTCCAAATGAAAGGTTGGACAAAGGAAAGTGCTCACTTAGAAATTCGCAAGCATTAGTCCTGTCATGGTATCTGCAGTATTTTCGATTGCACAACATGCCTGTAACAGGTAATGCTGGAAAGATCTTTCTGCTGCACAAATTATTTTGTACGTTGTATTTATGTTATTATCTTTGAATACAGCCACGATACAACATGCAGTAACATAAAATTACAGCCCCTCCAAATGTCCACTGCACGTAGTTCCTTTCGCTTGGAAACTGATTGACGTGGACCGACACCCACGGCAGCAGCAGTTGCTGTCGGTTTTGAAATCTGCTTTGTTATTGACAAGGCGTCACAAACGACTCCGGTTTGCCAGTTAGCATCCTACAAAGATCATTACTCTTCGCCTCGTGACACTGCTGCGGATAGCACATACACTGGACAGTCTGCGTGGATACACCAACACACAGGTAAGCTTCGTATACGGTGTGGTCGTGTGCAAGTGGAGACAGCGTATTTCTTTCCCTACAATCTGTCACCGCTCCTCGTCGATCCATCTCACTGTGCTGTACCGGATGGTACATACAAACTGTTACACCGTCATGGTGTCAGCGACGGAACATTACGTGACCACCGGATACGCGTTCCATGACGTCCAAGGCGGTGGTGGCCTAACAGCGCCCCGCGGACCGCATGCAACCCGAATCAAGTACACTACTGGCCATTAAAATAACTACAACAAGAAGAAATGCAGAGGATAAACGAGTATTCATTGGACAAATGTATTATACTAGAACTGACATGTGATTACATTTTCACGCAATTTGGGTGCATAGATCCTGAGAAATCAGTACCCAGAACAACCACCTCTGGCCGTAATAACGGCCTTGATACGCCTGGGTATTGAGTCAAACAGAGTTTAGATGGCGTGTACAGGTACAGCTGCCCATGCAGCTTCAACACGATACCACAGTTAATCAAGATTAGTGACTGGCGTATTGTGACGAGACAGTTGCTCGGCCACCAATGACCAGACGTTTTCAACTGGTAAGAGATCTGGAGAATGTGCTGGCCAGGGCAGCAGTCGAACATTCTCTGTATCCAGAAAAACCCGTACAGGACCTGCAACATGCGGCCGTACATTATCCTGCGGAAATGTAGGATTTCGCAGGAATAGAATGAAGTGTAGAGCCACGGGTCGTAGCACATCTGAAATATAACGTTCACTGTTCAAATTGCCGTCAATGCGAACAAGAAGTGACAGAGACGGGTAACCAATGGCACGCCGGGTGATACGCCAGTATGGCGATGACGAAATCACGCTTCCAATGTGCGTTCACCGCGATGTCACCAAACACGGATGCGACCATCATGATGCTGTAAACAGAACCTGGATTCATCCGAAAAAATGACGTTTTGCCATTCGTGCACCCAGGTTCGTCGTTGAACACACCATCGCAGGAGCTCCTGTCTGTGATGCAGCTTCAAGGGTAACCGCAGCCATGGTCTCCGAGCTGATAGTCCATGCTGCTGCAAACGTCGTCGAGCTGTTCGTGCAGATGGTTGTTGTCTTGCAAACGTCCCTCTCTGTTGACTCAGGGATCGAGACGTGGCTGCACGATCCGTTACAGCCATACGGATAAGATGCCTGTCATCTCGACTGCTAGTGATCCAGCACGGCGATAGGCTACAATCCGACCTTTATCAAAGTCGGAAACATGATGATATGCATTTCTCTTACTTACATGAGGCATCACAACGTTCCACCAGGCAACGCCGGTCAACTGTTGTTTGTGTATGAGAAATCGGTTGGAAACTACCATCATGTTAGCACGTTGTAGGTGTCGCCACCGGCGCCAACCTTGTGTGAATGCTCTGAAAAGCTAATTATTTACATATCACAGCATCTTCTTCCTGTCGGTTACATTTCGCGTCTGTAGCACGTCATCTTCGTGGTGTAGTAATTTTAATGGCCACTAGTGTACGTATTTGTGCGGCCCGCTTGTTATCGCCCGTATTTTATAATAATAGTAGCTGCTCGTCCGGGCTTCGCACCGGTGGCACTAAGAACCGGGTGGGTATAATGAAAATGCAGGTACTCACGGAGATATGATACGGACTGTACTATCGTACGGCAACGAAACTTGGTATATATGCTAATACGTTAATGCGCAAGCGATTTACGTTGGAAAAACTAGTAGTTCTAGCCTTGCCCACCACACGGAAATCTGGAACTGTGCAGCATCTCGTGGACATCTTACACTTGACGAATTTTGTATGCAACGGTTAGTAATAAAATCGACTTATTTCCTATCTCACTTGTTTGACCTTTTCAGCGCACATCCCGTGCCTAGTCCGTTACATGTAGAAATATCTCTATAAGTCTCTTTTGCTTTCAGAGAAGTAAATTTGCACGTGTTGGCCGAAATTGAACTAAATTTTTTCAAGCTTAAATCGGGTCCGCATTAGTACGTTATAATATCGCGGTCGCTTCGCTGACGTAGTGTAACTACAGCCCACACTGGACCTCAGCGAGTAGTAGCACTTTATGTATAACCACTCTATATCTAAGGTTGTATTACTTGTCCGGCTCAGCAGTAACTTTTAATAGAATTTGTGTGGAGCTATGATTAAAAGATCAGAGAACACCTTTAGGTAACTAAATATGATCAATTTCGTAGAAATTAAATGATTTGGGCAATCAATCTCAAGACGTTTCCGTCACGAAACACGCACTACAGCACCAATCCCGACTGAGGTTCTGCTCTGTGGTTTAACATACAATGCGAACCACGTTCTCCTTCTGGCGAAAGCCCATGTAATGTAGAGGTGGATGTCAGGTTAAAAGACGGTGAAGAATCTATGGTCCAACATTGGAATTAATACCGCGACCTTCTAGTTTGCACGCACACACTTTGTCTGTAGGCCACTAGGCCCGACACAGATTTCGCTCAAGCTTCGCTGTTGTCTGTAGTTGCGGCTTCTGTACCGCTAGAAGGCAATACTGTCGTTTCCACAGCGGCACCAGAATTTGACTGAAAATAATTCAGTCGATTTCCACTAAATATTTATAAAATTATACACAATACCTTACTTGAGTCATTCTATTAGTACAAACCTGAACAAAATCTCTCCCGTAGTTCCTGAGATTAGGTAGAACATACTGACAGAAGCGAGCAGGGAGTCTCAATTCATATACATCGATAAGAGAAGAAAAGATGTATCTAGAGACTAACACCGAATCCAAAGGCGTCAACCAACGTTAAGAACTTCATAAGAGTATAGTTTTCATGCTGCGTTGCAAACAAAAATACAGAAATAATAATACTTGAAGATGTGCTTAATTTTAATTGAAGGTGGTGAATTAGGATGTGAAATGAGTAAAGGTGTCCTGTTACATCACGGGCTGAGGAATAAGCAGTGCAGCCACTGCGTGATTGTCGTCCAGTACTGGTAACTCACGGGAGTGCGATACTCTTTTCGATCTAATGCTGTTGTTACCGAAGTAGCATGTGTTCGAGGATGCTCGTTATAGAGGCGGTCATCTTAAAATGCGGAACGAATTTGTAGGAAAGAATATGAAATTAAATTAAGGCTGTTGTAATAAAACACAATCAGCAGAAGGAAAATTACTTTACAAACATTTGGTAAACACTGGCGATCATCTCTCATGCTGCACAGTGAATTTAAATACATCTACATCTACATCTACATCCATACTCCGCAAGCCAATTGACGGTGTGTGGCGGAGGGTACCTTGACTACCTCTATCGGTTCTACCTTCTGACCTCTCTGATTTTATCCTTATGGTCTCTTCGCAAGATATACTTAGGAGGGATCAATATACTGCTTGACTCCTCGATGAAGGTATGTTCTCGAAAGTTCAACAAAAGCCCATATCGAGCTACTGAGCGTCTCTCTTGCAGAGTCTTCCACTGGAGTTTGTCTATCATCTCCGTAACGCTTTCGCGGTTACTAAATGGTCCTGTAACGAAGAGCGCTGCTCTCCGTTGGATCTTCTCTATCTCTTGTATCAACTCTATCTGATACGGATCACACACCGGTGAGCAGTATTCAAGCAGTGGGCGAACAAGTGTACTGTAACCCACTTCATTTGTTTTCGGACTGAATTTCCTTAGGATCCTTCCAATAAATCTCAGTCTGGCATCTGTTTTACCGACGTTTAATTCTATATGGTCACTCCATTTTAAGTCACTCCTAATGCCTACTCCCAGATAATTTATGGAATTAACTGCTTCCAGTTGCTGACCTGCTATATTGTAGCTAAATGATAAAGAATCTTTCTTTCTATATATTCGCAGCACATATTGAGATCCAATTGCCATTCCCTGCACCATGCGTCATTTCATTGCAGATCCTTCTGCATTTCAGTACAATTTTCCATTGTTACAACCTCTCGAGATACTACAGCACCATCCGCTAAAAGCCTCAGTGAACTTCCGATGTTATCCACAAGGTCATCTATATATATTGTGAATAGCAACGGACCTACGACACTCCCCTGCGGCACACCTGAAATCACTCTTACTTCGGAAGACTTCTCTCCATTGAGAATGACATGCTGCGTTCTGTTATCTAGGAACTCCTCAATCCAATCACACAATTGGTCTGATAGTCCATACGCTCTTACTTTGTTCATTCAACGACTGTGGGAACTGTATCGAACGCATTGCGGAAGTCAAGAAACACGGCATCTACCTGTGAACGCGTGTCTATGGCCCTCTGAGTCTCGTGGACGAATAGCGCGAGCTGGGTTTCACACGACCGTCTTTTTCGAAACCCATGCTGATTTCTACAGAGTAGATTTCTAGTCTCCAGAAAAGTCATTATACTCGAACATAATACGTGTTCCAAAATTCTACAATTGATCAACGTTAGAGATATAGGTCTATAGTTCTGCACATCTGTTCGACGTCCCATCTTGAAAACGGGAATGACCTGTGCCCTTTTCCAATCCTTTGGAACGCTACGCTCTTCTAGAGAGCTACGGTACACCGCTGCAAGAAGGGGGGCAAGTTCCTTCGCGTACTCTGTGTAAAATCGAACTGGTATCCCATCAGGTCCAGCGGCCTTTCCTCTTATGAGCGATTTTAATTGTTTCTCTATCCCTCTGTCGTCTATTTTGATATCTACCATTTTGTCATCTGTGCGTCATTCTAGAGAAGGAACTACAGTGCAGTCTTCCTATGTGAAATAGCTCTGGAAAAACACATTTAGTTTTCGCCCTTTAGTCTGTCATCCTCTGTTTCAGTACCACTTTGGTCACAGAGTGTCTGGACATTTTGTTTTGATCCATCTACCGCTTTGACATAAGACCAAAATATCGTACGATTTTCTGCCAAGTCGGTACATAGAACTTTACTTTCGAATTCATTGAACGCCTCTCGCATAGCCCTCCCTACACTCCATTTCGCTTCTCGTAATTTTTGTTTATCTGCAAGGCTTTGGCTATATTTATGTTCGCTGTGAAGTTCCCTTTGCTTCCGTAGCAGTTTTGTAACTCGGTTGTTGTACCACGGTGGCTCTTTTCCATCTCTTACGATCTTGCTTGGCACATACTCATTTAATGCATATTGTACGATGGTTTTGAACTTTGTCCACCGATCCTCAACACTATCTGTACTTGAGATAAACTTTTATGATGAGCCGTCAAGTACTCTGGAACCTGCTTATTGTAACTTTTGCTAAACAGAAAAATCTTCCTACCTTCTTTAATATTTCTACTTACGGCTGAAATCACCGATGCTGTAACCGCTATATGATCGCTGATTCCCTGTTCTGCGTTATATGTTTCAAATACTTCGGGTCTGTTTGTCACCAGATATTCTAATATGTTATCGCCACGAGTCGGTTCTTTGTTTAACTGTTCAAGGTAGTTTTCAGATAAAGCACTTAAAAAAGTTTCACTGGATTCTTTGTCCCTGCCACCCGTTATAAAAGTTTGAGTCTCCCAGTCTATATCCGGCAAATTAAAATCTCCTCCCAGAACTATAGCATGCTCGGGAAATCGACTCGAAATATTTTCCAAATTTTCCTTCAGGTGTTCCGCCACAAATGCTGCTGAGCCAGGGGGCCTACACAGACATCTAATTACCATGTTTGAGCCTGCTTTAACCGCGACCTTCACCCAAATTATTTCACATTTCGGATCTCCGTCAATTTCCTTCGATACTATTGCACTTTTTATCGCTATAAATACGCCTCCCCCTTCACTGTCCAGCCTGTCTCTGCGGTATACATTCCAATCTGAGTTTGGAATTTCATTACTGTTTACATCTGGTTTCGTCGGCCGTGGTGGCCGAGAGGTTCTAGGCGCTTCAGTCCGGAACCACGCGACTGCTACGGTCGCAGGTTCGAATCCTGCCTCGGGCATGGATGTGTGTGATGTCCTTAGGTTAGTTAGGTTTAAGTAGTTCTAAGTTCTAGGGGACTGATGACCTCAGATGTTAAGTCCCATAGTGCCCAGAGCCATTTGAACCACTTATTGAAAGCAAAAACACACGGAAGAAGAAGTGACAAGTAAGAAAAACACAGTTAATACTAAAATTAACGTAGCTTGCTTGACAGGAGATGTGAAGTAGACGGCAGTTACGACGATACTGGCCGTACAATTACTGTAACCAATCAGTTAATCACGTGCACACACAGTGACCTCAACAATATATCATCAGGTAATTACGAAGTCTCAGCTTTGCGGTCGCTGTGGCTGGCAGCGACCGAAAGTGTTCCGAGGGGTACCGCCTTATGACGATCAATGCTCGTTTGCCGGCGGCCAACTTGTCGCACCCTTACTGTAGCCAGTAAGAGGGCTATTCGGAAAGCAACGACCGATCGATCACGAAATGAAAACCACTGTCAAAATGAAATTTTTTTTATTTGCGACAGTTAACTACACTTTCCAGCTACTTGTCTACATGGTCCCGGCTACGACTTACACGTTCGTCACAGCGTTGTACATACTTTTCGAAACCATCGTCATAGAAGGCAGCCGCCTGTGCTTTCCTCCAATTCTGTACACTGGGCTGCAGCTCGTTGCCTGTGCCAAAACGGTGTCTTCGTAGCAAACGGTTCATTTGATCAGCGACGAACATCAGAGGGAGCCACGTTCGGGCTATATGATGGGCGATCGAGGGCTTCCCATAGAAAACGCTGCACGATAGTCTTCTTTGCTCCTGCAGTGGGCTGCCGAGAATTGTCCTGAAGAAAGAAATGCATGACAGTTACGTTATGCGGTCCGAACGACATTAGGCCAAATCTCCCGGCAGGCACCCAAACACTATTTTACAGGCATTTTACGTGCTCGCTGCGGGCTCAGAACTGGAAAGCGCGGCGTGACTTGACCGACGGGCGCACTACAGACACAGCTCAACACACCTGTGCAAGTTATTCACTGTGGTTTCCAGTTTGCACCCCATTGGACCTTATTTTCCGAGTAGCACTCGTATCATGGGTGCTCACAACATAGTAATTTATGTAGGTACATATGCAGCCCTAGGTGATTCCCCGCAATGTCACTATTGGCTCTTGATTAAAAAAGATAATCAGTGATCCAAAGAGCAACGAAGATACCAGAGTGCATTTTAATGGCAGAATTTTCACAATGACGGAAAGAATTGCAACACCAAAACATAATAAAAGTACAATAGTGACGTTTCGGAAATGCATTTGTCTTCAGTGATCAACATTGTAAGATCACAGTTCAGTATAAGCACGCGATAAATCATTGCAAATGTGAAATGCTGGTACGTTAATAACTGGTGTAACCACCAGAATGGTGAACGAAAGCATGCAAAGCTGCAGGAAATGTATTATAGAGGAGCCGGTTGTCAGTTTGTGGGCTGGAGTCCCTTGTGTGTTGCACTTGGTCAGACAATACAGGAACGGTTAATGCTGTTTGTCGATGACCCTGTAGTTGTCCGATGACGTCACATATGTGCCCGACTGGAGACAGATCTGTTGCTCGAGCAGGGCCAAGCATCATGTCGTCACTCTGCATGTGAGTTATAACGGTGGTATGTGGGCGAGCGCTACACAGTTGCAAAACAACTCCTGTAATGCTGTTCATGAATGGCAGCACAACAGGTCTAATCACCAGGTCGACATACAGTTTTGCAGGCAGGGTGCGTGGGATAACCACGAGAGTAAACAGGTTGGTTGCAGGTCCTCAGCTGGCGTCCTCCCAACCAACACACAACCCAGGCACCAGCTTTGATCAGAAAACAGAACAGACCTCCATCCTATCCTGCAATGAGCTCTCGCTTGACACCACTGAAGTCGCAAATAGCGGTGACTGGGGTCATTGGAATGCACGCAACGGTATGTCTGCCACGGAACTGTCCTTGAAGTAACCAATTTGTAACAGTTCGTTGTGTCACTGTGGTGCCAACTGCTAGTCATATTGCTGCTGCAGATGCAATACGATGCGCCAGAGCCATATTTATTTATCTGTTTATTTATTTACTTAACAGTACAGAGTAACCCACCGCCCTGAAATGTTATGTGGGTCGGATGCTTCTCATCCAACAGCAAACACTTCTCATTATTACAATGTTACTGGTATACAGTTGTTAATGCTTTTTTTAAATATAAAGAACATTATATGTATATAAAAATTTCTCTTCGGTTACAGCGGATTTAGTGCTTAACAATTGTTAAAATGGTTCTGTATAATTTGTTTCTGCCTAGTTAATGAGAGTACAATTAATAAAATGCAAACGTCAAAGAGAAATAAAGAGAAAAATGTAATATAATGAGTGTGGTGAAAATAATTCGCAATATGTAGAGGGAAGTGATATACAGTATCTGGAGGTGTAATATAGCTTATGTAGTATCTTGGTTGATAATGGCCTATTTCTACCTATTTCAGGCGAGAAGGTCTCGACAGAACCTCTATGTGATACCTTAGATATATACACCTGGTATTATACAGATTAAATACTGACTGAGCATTTGATAAATGGAATACATGAATTTTAGCAATACATGAGAAATACACTTATGTTTGTAAATTTGTTAGTAGAAACAGAATGTAGTTCATTGCTATTTGAATACATTATTCCTTAAATAACTTAATAAATTACATTTTTTGTTCTATACACACTTTATACAGAAAATACATTTGATGTGTAAAATTAATTCATTGAGGTTTAAATAGAGAAGGAAATATGCTTCTGTCTACACATAATAAGACGAACAATACGTTACTACTTGTGTGCAGTATACTTTAAACAGTATGCCATATATCGTTGCGGAGTGGGAGCCTCGGAATAAAACTTCTTCGAGCCTTCTCCTCCCAAGCGACGTTACTTTATTACTAGAGTCTTCGTATGTGGTGTCGATGTTTGTATGTTTTATGCTTGTTATTGCCTGTTGTGTTATTTGTGACTGTCGACAAACTGTCTATTGGCCTCTGTCTCGGGTCCTTCTGCCGACGTTCATCTAATGATTTTTCTGACGTTTCGCCAGCACGAGTGGCTGGCATTGTCAAAGCTTCACCCTCCATTGCCGGTGGTGAACTGGAGCCGAGCTCGTGGCCGCAGATTATATGTACCTAGCGCGCCAACGTCCGAGGGCTCCTCCGCGGTCATTTCCGGGTTCTCCTCTTGCTACCTGCGACGGTCGTTCGTTGCAGTACGGGAAGCCAGGATCCGTTTACCTTAAGGCTTTCCTCTTTCCTATTGAAACTGTTCGTGTGTTTTTGTATTTCTACAGCTTCTTTGAACAAGCGGTTGTGAAAGTGATTCTCTACAACCAGAACTTCCGTAGCGGCGAATTTTATTACGTGGTCGGTCTCATTCAGTGCGTGCTCTGCCACAGCAGTTTGTCAACAAGTGGCCACGAAAGCCTTAACAATTTTGTATTTGTGACTGTGTTGTGGCATGCAGTGTCGTGCGTTGTTGGTATGGGTCGATTACTTTTTGATCTCTTCTGAGTCATGTTCACTTAATGTGTTGGTTCCTTACTCGGTTTCGGAATCTGTGGTTGTGCTTGTGTCATCCCATGTGGTTTGTTGTGTTGTTTGTGCTTGTCTACGTCTCCTTCCACATGGGTTTTGGCGCTTGTATTCTTCATACAGCTTGCTCGATACAATATCAGCTACGCTATTCATTGTGTTCCAATCCTCGGGATTGCGTATTATTCAGGTGACGTCACTGTCGTTCTGTATAGGTCTCACTTGTGCAAGCGTGTTGTATAGCAGTGTGACATGTTCTGGTGTCCCAGTTTGTCCGCAAACGCACATTTCATGGTTAATTAGTCCCATGCGATTCAAATGTACCGGATACGGCCCGTGGCCTGTCTGGAAATGGACCATCCCCCGGCTTGGGTGGACATTTTTCAGTTGTAATCTTTCGCGTACGTCAGGAAAGAAAGAGTGTACTCGGCGTCCCTTGTCAGAGGCCTCCCTCTCTCTCTGCTGTGTTTGAATCAGCCATTGTGTCATTTGTGCTTTGTTCATAATGTTGTCTCCTGTAATTTCAGTGACTTTATCAAGCATCTCCCTCTTAAGGGGCTCCGGAACGCCCTATACTTGCAATGTTAAAATAACGCTTATAAATTACATCTTTCCTCACAAAGTATTTGAGGTAGGAAGTTGAACTTTTTACAGACTATTTATTGGAATAAGGGCTACAACTTAACACAGGGATTTTACAAAATTTTAGTTCAGTTATTAAAGATGATTTTTTTTCTATTGTAATGAAAATTCACAACATTTTTTTGCAATTTTTTATTTATATATTCAAAAATATACAGTTTTTTGGAAAAAGGCTGTGTTAAATTATGCAGAATGTACTGTGTAACATTTACTGAAAGTTTGAAACAAATATGTTTGGAAGATCCTTAGAAAACATGTAATTAGTATGAGAAAATAAAAGTTTTGGGAATCGAGCGACAAAGATTGGATTAACTTTTTAGTGCATTCCAGGTCCATAGGATGGATTATCTTCATCCTCTGCAAACTCCTCCTCCAGCTTCCTCTTGTTCCTCCTCCTGTTTACTCTTGCTTGTATTTCTAGACTCTTTACAGCCCTGTCTGCAGCCCGAAGGCGTTCATTGTCTAAAGCAAGCATCGCTCGTTGTTGTGTTCGTAGATTTTGCTACCATTTTCTTCAGTTGCAGTTACTGCAACACTGTTCCAAAAGGTGGTCGTCTATGAACACTTATCACATTTCAGTTGTATTTCACTAGCAAGTCCTACGTGCTTTATTATGGAGAGTTCCAGACCAACTTCACTACAATGAATACATCTTACACAGTTTGAAAAAATTCCTTTGAGAACCGACATATCAAATATTTCATTCACATCCGATTCGCCCATAAAACATTCATAGTTTTCACTCATTGAACCAAGCTTCTTCTGTGAAGTATTTTCTTTCCCACTTTGACTGCTATGGGCAGGTGTACTTGAGAGGTTAGGTTCACTCACTTGGTTATCGTCTTTATTGTTTACAGTAATAACACATACCTTTGGCTTTCCAACATTTCTCCTTTTCTTAAAAGCCTTCAGAGGATTTCTAATAACTTTACTTTTACTCATTATTATACTTCAACAAAACAGAGACTCAAGAAACGGAATTAATTACGAATATTTTCGAGATAACGACAGAGTAAATAAACATGAAACAATCGACAATCACACCAGCGATATATATTGAACCATCACAGGTTAGCCACAACACATACTTTATCTCACATCACTAAAATGTACCTGATGAACACGGACGTTAATAATAACACCATTTGACAGCAGTTTATCAGCGCCACAGTGGGTCATGCCCATGTAGAACACATTTCAAGAAAAATTTAAAAATAGTTGTAGTCTTTGGAATTGAATAAATTATATATCTATTAAAAGGTAATAGTCTGCAGATTCAGAAAACGCAAAAAAGTAAAAATTGAACTTTTCATGATTTTGAGCCTTTCCGGAGCCCCTTAAGCCGGTAAAGTGCAGCTGTATACCGTATTGGTATGTCTACAGGAAAGGTCCCCATCACAGCGCAAAGTGCCTCTAAAGACGTGGTGTTGAAGGCTCCGCCCATTCTCAGGAGTACACTATGTCGACCTCGTCTTGCAATTGTCTTGTTAGTCTGTATGTTCAGAGTTGCGGCGAAGCATGCGATGGATTCAAATATCGCAATTGGTAGGTCCTTATCGTCTTAATGGGTAACTTGTACTGTGTTGAGTCTTGCTAGATTGTGCATAATTTTGGAGGCTTTGTCAATTTTAACTTGATATGTTAGTTAAAAGCCTGTTTTTCGTCAAGATGCAAACCTAGATAACGTGTAGCTTGCTTCCTCTGTATGCTTGTATTGTCTAATTTTAGAATTGGATTCCTCTGTAGTGTCTCTCTGAGCAGTAACTAATCTGTTTGGTAGGGAGCGATTTTTAATGTATTTTCTTTGCACCAGTTGCTAATTTTCTGAAGCAGTAGCGTTCCTTTTGTCTCTAGTGCTGCTCTCGAGTTGGCTGACACCTCTACGAGCAGGTCATCTGCGTACGCCACCACACCTCTCACCTTATCGTCACCGTCCAGCGTGTTCAGCAAGAGTTCGATTCGATATCCCAGAATACTGGACCGCAGATCGAGCTCTGTGGACATCCCTTCGTTATTCTCTTGACAACCTTGCGTGTACCAGCCCTCCATTCCGACGTCTGCCACTGCTCTAGTCGAGGACGCTATTGTAGAGGGAAGCTGATAGCCCCATTTCCCTTAACCTGGGGAAGAGGGACGGCCAACACCGATTGTGAAAAGCGCCGGCTATGTCGATTAGTATGGCGGCCACGTATTTGTTACTGATGCTATTTGTAACTGTCAGTGCTTTTTTGACAGAGTCTTCTATTGGTCTACCTTCCCTGAAGCGGAATTGATGGGGCGTTAGCCCGAGGAGGCTTCTGTGCGATGTCATATGCCAAACTCTATGGTGTTTCCTCTCGGTAGTGCCACGTGGCCGTCTGGATTTCGGTTTTCTTTGAACCGTACCCGAGACCACCGCTGCCAGTAATCAGGTACAGTGGCTATATTCCTGCCAATATCGGAGGAGGAACATCCAGCTGTTCGTAGCCCTATTACACTACCTCGTTTACACGACCTCGTCGATAATGGCGTCTTTTGTTGCTTTAAAGGAATTTTTGACTAACACCAACTCATCACGCAAATCTCAAAGGTAACTAACGCTCCCGACCGTTGTAGCGTGTATTTGCATCCCCATAGTGGCACTACTAGCGCCACTGTTAGGCGACTGGCGCGAAATTTGGATATCCAACATCTTTCAAATGTAGAAACACGCATAACAACCTTCGTTTAGGTCATATAACTCATTTTTCTGTCAGTGTATTTTGTTCGGTGATCTAAGTTGTTGGCGGCCGCGGTGGCCATGCGGTTCTCGGCGCTCAGTCCGGAACCGCGCGACTGTTATGGTCGCAGGTTCGAAGCCTGCCTCGGGCATGGATGTGTGTGATGTCCTTAGGTTAGTTAGGTTTGACCACAGATGTTAAGTCCCATAGTGCTCAGAGCCATTTGCACCATCTAAGTTGTTGATATAGATGTAAAATTTTATAGGATTCCTGTTTCTGAACGAGGCTACAAGGTAACACGGAGGGCAGCGTACGATTAATCATCGGACACGTGTGGATAACCCTGTATTGTGTGCCCGACAAGTTACTCGCAGTTGCCGGTGGAGTGGCGGCGGTCATTTGTCACCGTCCATTAGGCGCGGCGGACGCGGCCGCCTTGCCGAACTCATTACCGGGGCGCGCTCGCCTCCTCGGGAGATCGGCTGCCACCGGCTGTCGCCAGCAGTGATCGGCCGTAATTGCTCGCATAATTAGTGCGCCGTGGCATCGGCGCCGTGGCCCGGCCGCGTCTCTCGTTACGCGCCTAATAAAGTCAACCCACCGCCCATCCACACACAATTAGCCAACCTGCCCGTAATTACCGTCTAGTTTCATGACGTGCCGTGCTCTGCCCTGCTTATTACGCTCGCTCGAAGCTACTCGTGCACTGCCAAAACTTTTAACGCCCTCACCTGCAACTGACTCCGTGATTAATGCACTGGCCTGGTTTAAGCCTCTGTACGGTGATCCTGTAACGTAACGTAAATTTGTCTTGCTTTCATAGTGCTTCAGCGGCGATCGACCTAAGACAGTTTCCTTGAGTTCAGACGTGGTACGTAAAAGGATGGCTTGCGGCCAATTTGACTCCTTAATTATCCGACACTACACTGGAAACCGACACGACACAGTGAAGTTCAGGGTATACCATAATTAGCAGCGTGAACTAACATAGGAGAAGGGATATATACGTACTCCGCAAGGCACATTATGTGCAGTTTACGGCGGAGGAGACCATGTACCACTACTTTTCCATTTCCACTGGCAAGTGGAGCAAGGGAAAAACCACTGTCTAGATGCGTCCTTATGAGCACTAATTGGTTTTGTCTTAGCAGTCGTCACGCGAAATGTACATTGATGTCAGTAGAATCGTTTCTCATTAGCCCCAAATACAGCTTCTCTAAATTTTCTCAGGAGTCACAATGAATAAGTGTTCCGTGCTGCCGGCCGGCTGGCCGAGCGGTTCTAGGCGCTACAGTCTGGAGTTGCGCTACCGTTGCGGTCGCAGGTTCGAATCCTGCCTTGGGCATGGATGTGCGTGACGTCCTTAGGGACTGATGACCTTAGAAGTTAAGTCCGATGGTGCTCAGAGTCATTTGAACCATTTTTTGTTCCACGCTATTATGCCGTGGTCGAATGTATGTCACATTTAAACCCAAAATTTCCTCCTCATCTTTATCCAATGGGGCTACTCTAGCAAGCCAGGGTGTGAACACACACTCAAAGAACCCCCTTGAAAACATCCTTGCAGATTGGGATGAAACACTGGGTTCATATGTGAAGTCCATTCGACCATGTCATAATAGCCCGGAACGTTTCATTAATTATGAGATTTCTGACCGTGAAAGTTTACGCTTTACAATTCCTCAATAGCGTTTCGTAGACACAAGGTCGTCTTCCTTCCCAGTTTTCCCAATTCAGTTCACGAAACGTCCCTGTAGAACTCACGTGTTGATCGAATCTACTGGTAACGAACCCAGCAGCACGCCTCTGAGTTGCTTCGGTGTCTACCTTTAATGCGACCTGGCGGTGAGCCGAAACATTCCCGCAGTGCTGAAGAATGCGCCAAACTAATGTTCTACATGATCTACACATTTCTAAAATCCCCCAAATGAACGCAGGTTTTGACCATTCGACCTTCCTTACGTGTCCTTCCTGTTCCATAACACTTTGCAAAACATTGCCTAGATATTTGACCGACGTGAGCGTGTCAAGCAGAACACTACTAATACTGTATTCGAACACTACAGGACACTTTTTCCTACCTGTCTGCATTAATTCACATTCTCTTGCATCTAGAGCAAGCTGCCGTTCATCAACCAAATAGTAATTTTGTATTCTTCTCTAGTCAACAACTCAGATAGTTTCTCGTAAATGTAGCATCATCACCATACAGTTGCAGAATGCTGCTCAACTTAAGCGTCAGTTTATTTTTTTATATGAACTACAAGGTGCTGGAAGGACATATCTAGAAAAAGTGTAAGTCTTCAGTAGACACAAAGTTTGCACATGAATCTCCTAGTCTCTGTAGTAGAGCGCTCCCAGAACCTCTGATGCGTAACCCTTCCGTTCACTGGGGTAATACTTCTTTCGTTTCGTAGCTCGCCCCCAAACCTACCGCTGGTTCAGGGAATCCGTTTTCAGCTGTAAGGGTCATGATCCTCTACTGGTGCGGCATCTCAGATGAGTGGTGACCACAGAGCATAGAAGTAAGCGGACGGATGTTTCTCGTGCCGGAGCTCCGGAGGGCGTGTGTCCAAGACTGCCACCTCTTGGGCACCTACAGCACCTAGCGCAGCGCCAGTCACACTGCTGTTTTCTCTGTGTTCACTTTGCCGGCCGGGATGGACGGGTGGTTCTAGGCGCTACAGTCTGGAACCGCGTGACCGCTACGGTCGCAGGGTCGAATCCTGCCTCGGGCATGTATGTGTGTGATGTCCTTAGGTTAGTTAGGTTTAAGTAGTTCTAAGTTATAGGGGACTGATGACCTCAGCAGTTAAGTCCCATAGTGCTCAGAGCCATTTGAACGATTTTTTGTGTTCACTACTCACTAACTCTTCTCACCCTTCTGTTGGTTCCTTTCAGATTTGTTAATTTTCAAATTAACTATAGCTTAGACTGAAATTTTCACTCTACAGCGGATTGTGCGCTGATATGAAACTTCCTGGCAGATTAAAACTGTGTGCCGGACCGACACTCGAACTCGGGACCTTTCCCTTTCACGGGCAAGTGCTCTACCAACTGAGCTACCCAAGCGCGACTCACGACCCGTCCTCACAGGTTTACTTCGGCCAGTACCTCGTCTCCTACCTTCCAAACTTTACAGAAGCTCTCCTGGGAAACTTGCAGAACTAGCACTCCTGAAAGAAAGGATATTGCAGAGACATGGCTTAGCCACAGCCTGGGGGATGTTTCTAGAATGAAATTTTCACTCTACAGCGGAGTGTGCGCTGATATGAAACTTCCTGGTAGATTAAAAGTGTGTGCCGGACCGAGACTCGAACTCGGGACCTTTGCCTTTCACGGGAAAGTGCAAGTAGAGCACTTGCCCTCGAAAGGCAAAGGTACCGAGTTCGAGTTTCGGTCCGGCACACAGTTTTAACCATAACTTGTTAATTTTACAATTTCCGATGACAGAACGTGGAACTAAATTTAGATTGCATACAGACTGCACCAAGGCCTTTCAAGAATACTCGGCAGTACATGATTAACGCACATGCCTCTGCATTGTACGGTCACGCTATAATCAAAGTGCGTTACTACTTCTGCGTATTTATAGCGTCTTCTGAAGTGGACTCTCATCGATTAAAATACGTTATCAAAGAGTACGCTCACATGGAAAAGTGTTGCTAAATATCCTAGTCCAGTTCTGCCGAGAAGAAATATCGAAAAGTCTGCAAAATTCAAAAATTTTAAAATTTCTGGTTGACAGGGAGGACATTGTAGCATCGGGTACACACTTTTTTAGAACAATGAGAGAAAATGAGAACGATGTGAAGAAACCTAAAAAACTTATCTGAGCCCCAACTCCAGTTATTAGATCGTAAAACAACAGTTTCATTTTAATTTCATACGCCTCTCTCTAGGATAATGTATTAATAGCAATTTTACTGTACGTTCGTTTCATTTATTCGACAGTAAAACCATTTCTTTTTCTCCTACACTTTCCATTAGAATATATTAAAAGGTAAGTACCGTTGTCTCCTTGGTGCACAGCTGCATTGTTTGAATGTAAAAAAGGTTTTATTTTCCTATTCTTCATTTCCACTATTTTACTGTGCACATGTGTTAACAGATGTAAGTTCTATCCGCTGCACTTATACAGCTGATAAACCATAGTAGATTTTGAATGAGGGCAGTTATATCCCTCGTGAACCATTCGAAATAACAAACAGCAGAATGTGCCAATAGTTCGCAGCAGCCGGTCGAAGTGGCCGTGCGGCTAAAGGCGCTGCAGTCTGGAACCGCAAGACCGCTACGGTCACAGGTTCGAATCCTGCCTCGGGCATGGATGTTTTTGATGTCCTTAGGTTAGTTCGGTTTAACTAGTTCTAAGTTCTAGGGGACTAATGACCTCAGAAGTTGAGTCCGATAGTGCTCAGAGCCATTTGAACCATTTTTAGTTCGCAGCATGCTTAGCTACGCTATTTCGATATGAACAGGTAATACGTAAATGAGAGAATAAATTCAGTAATATAGGTAACGTTGTGGACAAAATAGTACAGGCAGCATTGTTTCCTGAAATCAGGCAGCAAAGGCTGAAGAAACATACAGTCACCGTCATGAGCTAATGACTCCCAGTACCTTTCCATTTCACTTCCAACTTCGTTTTTTATCGGCAACTTACGAAAAATAGAAACATGAGACAGCTCTTCACTCCACATAGCAGGCAGCAACAGCACGCTTGTGTTGCGCAGCTGCCGGCATCTATGTGGAGAATTTCCGATATACCTCACGTTTTTTCTCGGGAATGAAAAGGGGTACCGCTCTCCTTCAACCGATAAAAACAATTTCGATATGTTAGATACATTTTATGCAGTAACCTACATCCTAAAACCCACCAGACGTATACCGGCCAGCGACTACATGTTTCAAGGCAAACTTTTCAAAATATGTGCAATGTTGTACTTTACTTCAAAGTATCACAATAACAATGGACCATAGCAAACAGAAAACATGTTCATTATCAAACTGCAATGTGTGGAAATAAGGTGTGGAAAAATTATATTTTCTTACCCAAAAGTTTTCTCAAAATCGGGTGAGAACACATATGAATCCCAAGAAAAGAGGTTTTCACTTTTTTTTTTTTTTTTACACAGAAACTGAAAGTCTTACTGAAAAACCAATTACAGAGACAGATGTAGCATTGGTTCGTCTACATGAAACAATTTTTTGGCCAATCAGATGACTTGAAATTTCACTGCTTGTGCATCACGCGATTCTTGTTGCTTGGAGTGACCAGCTGCTCTGTTGTTGTAGGTACCCAGAGGGAGGGAGAAGCCTGGCAAACCTATACGCAGCCCGAAGACCGCTCTGTTTACTTCTATGCTCTGCGGCGGTGACAGGTGCAGGGTAGGGTTTGCAGTGTCCGCTCTGCGCTCTGCTCTCCATGTGTGGGGCTGGTAGGCGGTGGATGCTTACCGCCTCCCATCAGCAATGTAACCTTGGCTGCACCAGCGAAGGGACCTTGGCTGCACCGCTGGTCGCAACCTGTGCAACGATGTTCATCGCTAGCCAGCCTCCACCCAGGGCTGCCCTTCTCACTCAGTGTGTCTCTTGTGTGACACTTGAATAATGCCACAGAAAATCCTTACTGTACATTAGTACTCAAACATGAATTACATTGTGAATAGAAACACTGTTCTCTCAGCAGCATGTCTACATAAAAATTATAACGTAACATATATAGAAAATCATCTGTTGACAATTTACTGCATCCCATAAATAAAAGATCATAGAGACACACTTATTTCAAAATTTATACACGTGATTAAATCGTTACTAATGAGACTCACATGTGCAACACATTTATAAGCAAACTCTTGATTAACACTAACACCCTATTGAATTAATACAATAATATGATCTTTTGCGACTTGAAAATGCGAATTTGAATAGCTAGTTCACCTGTCTTGACCCTTCATCAGAAATTCATTACACTAAAAGAACTAATTTTCTCATCCTCCTGACCAGTTACCTCAATAAACTGATCAAGTAATCTTTTGCAGTGCATGGTTGTGCAAGTCTCAAATTAAGTAGAAGTTACCTGCAATACTTATTCTTATTCAGAACTATTTGCAGATTTACAAAACATCATTATTTGTAAAGCGCAATAGTGTTGTATTTTATCTGTAAAATACAGCAATGGGTAAGTTATAAGTGGATTTTCTAAATGCCAATATACCACCGATGGTGGTAACCACTCCCGTGTAGAGAGAGAGGATTCCTGTCAGTCATCTCATCACACCACAACACAAACACAGCACATTATTACCTGCCACAAGTAAGCTACTTGCACACAAACGGCATAGATCGAAGAAGAGAAACATTACATATTCCGGTCAATTAATGTTTCTGGGTTTGAGACAATCTTCAGGGTGTTTTTGTATATATAAGAAACAAAGTTTTCTCATTCAGCAGTAAACAAAAACACCCTGAAGAAGGTCACTTGCAACAGTGACGGAAACGTCAATAGTTTTTCATTTTGATAATGCGGTTACAAACCGAGAAAAATTGTATTGACTGTGACAACGGCCGGGGAAGCCTACGTTTTTAATTGCTTATTCCGCCTATAATTCTAGATCAAACACATAGAGTGCTATCTTCAATGCCAGGTCACTTCTCAGAGAGAGCCCACCTTTGATCGGTTGCAATAGAAATCAGCCAGTGCGAACAATACCACACTTTCTGACTCTGTTACACATAAAGTATTCAGCCATATAATCTTTCATGTTGTTACCGAGATCGTCTTTAACTTTTCTTGCGATTAGCATCTGCATCAGCGCTAGTTCCTTTCGGCCTCCTGCAACGCTGCATCTTGACATTGTTACCGACTGATGTACTTCAGTATTCATTTCCTTTTATGGTTTTTAATAAACAATCTGTTAAACAATAACTGTAAAGGCACACACGCGCAGGAAAAAATAAGAACTCCTCATCGTTAATTCAACTGGTGGGAATGGAACATTAAATGAGACATTTTGCCACCAGGCAAGTACATAAACATAATCAAAAGTTTAGATTATATAAAAAGGTAAGCCCATCTAATAGAAACTTCTGATTTTCACATCGCTCAAACACAAAGTTAGCACCGAAAACCTGTACCACCTAAAATTCTTTTTCGTTGTATAATCATTGTCATCTCTTCAATCACATCTCGACCTTCTGTCACTTCTTTTTTTTGGGGGGGGGGGGGGGGGGCGGACTCCTTGGTCTTCCTTGGCTTTTCCCATTCATCACAGCTCAGTCATGGTCTACACAGCCTCCTCCTCCTCAGTAAGATACCCCTAAGACTTACATTTATTATTCTGTTCACCTCCATTCAACTCTATTCTCCTCTCTGTTCTAAACTACTCACCTCCGTTCAATTCTGTCCCCTTCTGTTCTCCAATCATCACTTAATAATCACTATCTGTATGAGAAAAATTCTTCAGTATACTGCTCATTCCACTTCTGACACACTCTCATTGGACCAATCTACTCCATCTAATTTTCTGACATCAATCCTGCAAATGAACACCGAACAAATTCACAAAAACCGACACTAGTTCCAAGATATCACCTGTGTACTCCTCTGATGTTCTTAATTTTTCCACAGCTTGATGTTTGAAACATGGTGGAGTCTATGTGAATACATTCTCATGATTTCTGCCTCTATTGTATTTGTGTGAACAATATGCTTCACTCTAAATGGGCCACAGAATACAGTGAAAAATTTACTGGTTTGAAATTATGTTTTGACGGCAACCAACGCAATTTAATAAGAATCTTATCTCCTACTGCTGACTGAACCTCTCTAATCTTCCCCTTTTGCCTGTCTGATGCTTCTTTCTTTATATCTCCTAAGGCAATCCTTACAGTTACACTGTGTCTCTGTTTCCTTGTAGTTGGGAAATCAATGAGCTCCACGACTCAATCTGGTGGTAGTGAGTTTCTCAATGCTGTTACTAGAGCTAAGGGGGGTTGCTCCATATGGCAACTCATTTAGGATGCCTTGAAAGTCCTTGAGAAACAAACTCCGTCTCCTGTGTTCCCTGTGGCAATAGATTTTACGCAGCTTTCCTAGTTCCTTGACTACTCGTTTACTCAAGTTGTTCGCTGGGTGGTACATGGGTATCTACATCTACATCTACATCTATACTCCGCGAGCCACCTTACGGTGTGTGGCGGAGGGTACTTATTGTACCACTATCTGATCCCCCCTTCCCTGTTCCATTCACGAATTGTGCGTGGGAAGAACGACTGCTTGTAAGTCTCCGTATTTGCTCTAATTTCTCGGATCTTTTCGTTGTGATCATTACGCGAGATATATGTGAGCGGTAGTAATATGTTGCCCATCTCTTCCCGGAAAGTGCTCTCTCGTAATTTCGATAATAAACCTCTCCGTATTGCGTAACGCCTTTCTTGAAGTGTCCGCCACTGGAGCTTGTTCAGCATCTCCGTAACGCTCTCGCGCTGACTAAATGTCCCCATGACGAATCGCGCTGCTTTTCGCTGGATCATGTCTATCTCTTCTATTAATCCAACCTGGTAAGGGTCCCATACTGATGAGCAATACTCAAGAATCGGACGAACAAGCGTTTTGTAAGCTACTTCTTTCGTCGATGAGTCACATTTTCTTAGAATTCTTCCTATGAATCTCAACCTGGCGCCTGCTTTTCCCACTATTTGTTTTATGTGATCATTCCACTTCAGATCGCTCCGGATAGTAACTCCTAAGTATTTTACGGTCGTTACCGCTTCCAATGATTTACCACCTATGGCATAATCGTACTGGAATGGATTTCCGCCCCTATGTATGCGCATTATATTACATTTATCTACGTTTAGGGAAAGCTGCCAGCTGTCGCACCATGCATTAATCCTCTGCAGGTCCTCCAGGAGTACGTACGAGTCTTCTGATGTTGCTACTTTCTTGTAGACAACCGTGTCATCTGCAAATAGCCTCACGGAGCTACCGATGTTGTCAACTAAGTCATTTATGTATATTGTAAACAATAAAGGTCCTATCACGCTTCCCTGCGGTACTCCCGAAATTACCTCTACATCTGCAGATTTTGAACCGTTAAGAATGACATGTTGTGTTCTTTCTTCTAGGAAATCCTGAATCCAATCACAAACCTGGTCCGATATTCCGTAAGCTCGTATTTTTTTCACTAAACGTAAGTGCGGAACCGTATCAAATGCCTTCCTGAAGTCCAGGAATACGGCATCAATCTGCTCGCCAGTGTCTACGGCACTGTGAATTTCTTGGGCAAATAGGGCGAGCTGAGTTTCACATGATCTCTGTTTGCGGAATCCATGTTGGTTATGATGAAGGAGATTTGTATTATCTAAGAACGTCATAATACGAGAATACAAAACATGTTCCATTATTCTACAACAGATTGACGTAAGCGAAATAGGCCTATAATTATTCGCATCTGAATTATGACCCTTCTTGAAAATGGGAACGACCTGCGCTTTCTTCCAGTCGCTAGGTACTTTACGTTCTTCCAGCGATCTACGATAAATTGCTGATAGAAAAGGGGCAAGTTCTTTAGCATAATCACTGTAGAATCTTAAGGGTATCTCGTCTGGTCCGGATGCTTTTCCGCTACTAAGTGATAGCAGTTGTTTTTCAATTCCGGTATCGTTTATTTCAATATTTTCCATTTTGGCGTCCGTGCGACGGCTGAAGTCAGGAACCGTGTTACGATTTTCCGCAGTGAAACAGTTTCGGAACACTGAATTCAGTATTTCTGCCTTTCTTCGGTCGTCCTCTGTTTCGGTGCCATCGTGGTCAACGAGTGACTGAATAGGGGATTTAGATCCGCTTACCGATTTTACATATGACCAAAACTTTTTAGGGTTCTTGTTTAGATTGTTTGCCAATGTTTTATGTTCGAATTCGTTGAATGCTTCTCTCATTGCTCTCTTTACGCTCTTTTTCGCTTCGTTCAGCTTTTCCTTATCAGCTATGATTCGACTACTCTTAAACCTATGATGAAGCTTTCTTTGTTTCCGTAGTACCTTTCGTACATGATTGTTATACCACGGTGGAGCTTTCCCCTCGCTTTGGACCTTAGTCGGTACGAACTTATCTAATTCGTACTGGACGATGTTTCTGAATTTTTTCCATTTTTGTTCCACATCCTCTTCCTCAGAAGTGAACGTTTGATGGTGGTCACTCAGATATTCTGCGATTTGTGCCCTATCACTCTTGTTAAGCAAATATATTTTCCTTCCTTTCTTGGCATTTCTTATTACACTTGTAGTCATTGATGCAACCACTGACTTATGATCACTGATACCCTCTTCTACATTCACGGAGTCGAAAAGTTCCCGTCTATTTGTTGCTATGAGGTCTAAAACGTTAGCTTCACGAGTTGGTTCTCTAACTATCTGCTCGAAGTAATTCTCGGACAAGGCAGTCAGGATAATGTCACAAGAGTCTCTGTCCCTGGCTCCAGTTCTGATTGTGTGACTATCCCATTCTATACCTGGTAGATTGAAGTCTCCCCCTATTACAATAGTATGATCACGAAACTTCTTCACGACGTTCTGCAGGTTCTCTCTGAGGCGCTCAACTACTACGGTTGCTGATGCAGGTGGTCTATAGAAGCATCCGACTATCATATCTGACCCACCTTTGATACTTAACTTAACCCAGATTATTTCACATTCGCATTCGCTAATAACTTCACTGGATATTATTGAATTCTTTACTGCTATAAATACTCCTCCACCATTGGCGTTTATCCTATCCTTGCGGTATATATTCCATTCTGTGTCTAGGATTTCGTTACTGTTCACTTCCGGTTTTAACCAACTTTCCGTTCCTAATACTATATGCGCACTATTTCCTTCAATAAGAGATACTAATTCAGGAACCTTGCCCTGGATACTCCTGCAGTTTACCAATATTACGTTAACTTTTCCTGTTTTTGGTCTCTGAGGACGGACGTTCTTTATCAACGATGATAATGTCCTCTCTGGTAAGCCGTCAGGTATTTTATCGTTTCGCCCAAGGGGGGGTCCCTCTAACCTAAAAAACCCCCGTGTGCACGCCACACGTACTCTGCTACCCTAGTAGCTGCTTCCGGTGTGTAGTGCACGCCTGACCTGTCTAGGGGGGCCCTACAGTTCTCCACCCAATAACGGAGGTCGATGAATTTGCAACCATTATAGTCGCAGAGTCGTCTGAGCCTCTGGTTTAGACCCTCCACACGGCTCCAAACCAGAGGACCGCGATCGACTCTGGGCACTATGCTGCAGATATTAAGCTCAGCTTGCACTCCGCGTGCGATGCTGGTTGTCTTCACCAAATCAGCCAGCCGCCGGAAGGAACCAAGGATGGCCTCAGAACCCAAGCGGCAGGCGTCATTCGTTCCGACATGTGCTACTATCTGCAGCCGGTCACACCCAGTGCGTTCAATAGCTGCCGGAAGGGCCTCCTCCACATTACGGACGAGACCCCCCGGCAAGCACACCGAGTGCACACTGGCATTCTTCCCCGACCTACCCGCTATGAACACCGGTTTCATCTCTCGTCTCTTCAACAAAACTAACCACTGTTTAGATTGGTAGTGCGGTCCATCATCCATGATAAACTTTTCAACCTTGCCCACTTCGCTCAGAAAACTATTCACTGTCCTTGCTGCAATAGATCTCCCTGTTGCACTTCGCAGTATGGAGATAGTATCATATTTGGAAACGAATTCCACCGCTATCAACATTCATCTGAGACTATGTACTGACTCAAGAAGAAGGCCAAATAGGTCTTTTGCCTGATAATACTCCAGTCTCACTAGCACAAATGGAAAGATTGGTACTTCACAGGAAATTATCAAAGGCTTAGCCTACTGGTATAATTCACAATTGCTAAGTACCATCTTCGTTCTCCTCTCTACACTGATGAAATAAACGGATTCTCTTAACTTCAGGTATTAATTCCTGACGTCAAGTGAGTATACCAAATTAACTGATAGACAATTTTGTTTCGTACGCAAACCACCCAATCTCAAGTAACTGACTTCCTTCCACACAATAGTACATCATTCAGAATCAAGAATAATCACCTAATATTCTGGTCAACTCTTCTCCATATCTTGTCTTTACTGTTAACCACACAGCCTCTAACCCTGTTCCCTCGCCATGTTGATCAGCCCTGAGCCAACGAAGTTCTCAAGTGAAACTCCATACATGTACAGTATGTTGAACCTATTCTGCCCTAAATATTCATCAGCACACTGAGCATGTCCGGCACGTTTGCGAAATAAAGCATCTGCACAACATTCTGCGGATCCAGAATGTACGCTACAGGTAACTGAAATTCCAAAATAGAGTGGCCACCTAATAAGTCTTATATAGCTGAGTTTTTCCGACATCAGCCAATATAGTGACTTGTGCTCAGTGTAGATTTTTGTATGTCTCCCATATAAATCATAACAGAACTTACAAAAAACCCACACTACTGCAAAGCTTTCAAGTTCAATCACAGCATTGTTTTTACCAGCTTTGTTGAGCACTCGGCTCTCAAAAGCAGCGGGGTGTTGTATGACTTCTCCTCCTTGCTGTAGCTTTTGGAATAAAGTGATAGCAAGATCTCTATAGGAATTGTCTGTCATCACACAAAACCTCCTTTTTAATCCATGATTGTGAAGAGAGCTGCCAATGATAATACACTATTTAGCGCCTCCTACTGTTGATGCAACACTGCATCCCAACTCCGGATGATTTTCTTTCTAGTGAACTGACAATGCCTCGGCATGGTTACACCTTTAATCTTCATGAAGCTCTTGTAGAAATTATGTAACTATTGCTTCGTTCACGGCAGAGGGAAATCCCTAATTGCTTCCAATTCATCCGGATTCAGATAAATCCCTTCTGGCGTCAAAACGTGACTTTGAAATTTTACCTCCTTTTATGAAGAAATTCAGAATTTCCGATTTACAGAAACACTGTGTTTGCAGAATGCCTCTAATATTACACTGACTTGTCAGATGTTTTCCCACCAGTCCATTTCAGCAATGAGGACGTCACACACGTATAACATAACTTTGCCTCCGAATATCTTGCAGGATACCACCAGTCATCAGTTCCGCTTCGAGCGGGGAGGTCTTTGTTGGTCTCACCTGCCGCAGCGTCGCTTGTGTGAAGTTATACAGTCGTTAGTGTTGTTCTGTTTGTCGTGTGTGTCAGAGCGCCTCCACTCCGCCTTACTGTTTGTTTGTGTTCGTCTGCTTGCGGAGATGTCTGTCACTGCCCTATGGCTACCATGGTTTCCACTTGTATTCCACGTAAAGGTACTGTGAGCTTTACAGTCGATAAAGAAACGCGACATGTGCAGCCACGTCACTAGAAGTCCACGATTGACTTGTCGATACAATTCATGTGAGATCTGAGCTGGACCATATCGCTTATTTTGACGAAGACAAGTACATGTTTTACGTGAAATTTATGGACCCCCTTCACGTTGAAAGATTAATATCGTGACATGGTTCGCAAGTCTCGTTCTAGCATCGCAACAATTCCGTTGGTATGGTGTCACTCGCCGATGCTGAAATTGACGATAGCAATGTTCGAGCATTGAACCTCCCGCTGGGGGTAGATGACGGTTTTCTAAAGGACGTATTGACTTCTTATGGTAACGCGTAAAACGTTTGTAGTGAACGTTGGTCTACTCAACACAGATTACAGTGTTGCAGTGACAATCCTACCTGGAAATGCATGTCAGACGCAATGTTCGATCACATTTACAGTGTGCGGTTACCGCGTCTGTGTCTTGTATACTGGTCAAGAGGGAACCTGTTTCCCCTGTAGTGAAAGTGGACACTTTCGGTCTAATTGACCGAGGAGCGCGTTCGTATTAAAGTCGTCATTAGTCTAGATTCCCAAATTAACGGTTGCTGATCTGAAGAAGTTGAAAAAATCAGTTGCAAACCAATATTTTATCTAGTCCTCGACTTAGGCTTCGGTATTTTTAAAAAATATCTTCTTCAGAAGAAGTGGACCTTAAAAATATATATGAACAGTACCAACCATTTTTACTTACATAATAAAATATTTGTTCTAGAAAAATATTTGTCAGATAGGTGTACTCACATGTCACATCACATGGTGATAAATTACACTAGCTGAAGCAGAGCGACTTTTGTAGTATATACAATTGATATAAAAACCAGAAACTTCACACGCCACGGCCTAAGACAGCAGCCAAAGTACAATCTGCAGGCGTCAGAATAAATGCACAAATGTATTCGCCCACTGGTAAAGGCAATTTTCTACAAAAACATTGTATCATTTGTTTAGAGAACATAATATTTGCATAACGTAAGTACTAACCAGGCCAGAGACAAAGGCCAACTGTACAAAGGTACAAACTCAAGCGAGGAGGAAAAACTGGGATGCAAAGAGCGCTAAATACATTCGCGTAAGAACTACGCCTTGCATGTGTCAAGCAACAGCGTTTTACATTAAAGTAAGAAAGAAAATTTCTTCTACAAGGCTACTTATAATGCAATAAGTTCACAGGAATACATTACGTATAAAATCTCTAATGTATTTGCTGACAGAATAATACTGTGCATAAATTCAGGATCAGAATTTTTTTTTCTTTATTGAAATTTGA